>NC_091201.1:17982175-18090187 GCF_040958095.1 Procambarus clarkii
AGGAAGGAGCTACAGCATCAGTAAAACTTTGTACTGTGTTACCTGACATAAGTGTCTTCACAACCAGGTCTAACCATAAATCAGCTCTACCTACTGCACGATTGATCATTAGAAATGGAAAGAATAAAGCCACCATACGTGGATTATTTGATCAGGGGTCCCAACTGACCTTTATATCCAAGGAGTTGGTAGATAAACTGAAACTTACACCTGTAGAGGAGACACGGATAAACATAAAAGGATTCCTGACTAACTCAGGAGCCCGAACTTACGGGGTAGTACGACCCACAGTACGACTAGGAGGTTATGTACGAAAGGTACCAGCACTAGTAGTAGATAGATTTCCAACAGACCTGTATATAGAAGGTCTAGGAACAACAGCCAAATTCCTAGAAGAAAAGGGAATTCCTTTGGCTGATAACATTACTTCGGACAACCTTTCCGATATTGGAATCCTTATGGGATCAGATGTCTACCATAAGTTTATCATAGGAAAGGAAGATTACCACGGTATGAACGTGTTACCATCTGCAGGTGGCTATTTACTAACAGGCCCAGTATTACGGCTAAAACAACCCGCACCTGTGGATCACCAACATGCCAACACAGTAATGGTTGCATGACTAGGAGAACAGTCTCCACTGCAACTCAGAGACATTTCCGAGGATGAGCTTGATCCCCCAGTATATAAGTTATGGGACCTGGCAACTCTCGGCATTGTCCCTGAACAGCCTAGTCCAGATGATGACTGGACTTATAAACAATACCTAGACTCAGTTATCTACAGAGATAATCAGTACTGGGTCAGGTTACCATGGAAGCTGAATCACCCTCAGCTACCCATCAACTACTTCATGGCACAAAATCAATTAAGATCACAGGTGTTACGTTTACAAAGACAACCTGAGAACTTGAAGTTGTACCATGAAATAATACAGAAGCAGCTCGATGACAAATTTATCGAAGTTGTAAAAATGATAACCCAAAGGAAGGACATTATCTGCCACACCACCATGTTCAGAAGGATTCTGCGACTACCCCACTACGGATAGTATTTAATTGCAGTGCTAAGATGGGGCAGAATAGTGTTTCGTTAAATGACTGCCTTCAAACAGGCCCAAGCCTCACACAAAGGCTTTATGACGTGCTGTTAAAGTTTCGTATAGGGACTTATGCATATACGGCCGACATTAGCAAGGCATTCCTTAGGGTAGGTCTTCAAGAAGAAGACCGGAACTACACAAAGTTCCTATGGATTAAGGATCCTAATGATCCAAACAGTGAAATAATCACTTATCGGTTTGCATCTGTTTTGTTCGGAGCCACGAGCTCACCATTTCTGCTTCAAGCTACCTTGGATACGCACTTGAAGAAGTCCAATAGCCCGAACAAGACAGAAATTAGCGAAAACCTGTATGTGGATAACTTTCAAGGAACAGCCAACAGTGAAAGTAAGCTGTTGGACATATACCATGAGGCCAATCGAGAATTAATGGGAGCCAATATGCCTCTCCAGTCTTGGGTCTCTAACAATGACAAATTAAAACAACTGATCACAACTGAATTTCCCGACTACCAAGTACCCGAGATGACAAAGGTACTAGGTGTCCAATGGAACACGACAACCGATCAGTTGACAATCAAGTCAGTGGAGACAGATACCACTAACTTAACAATGAGAAAATTGCTATCACAAGTCAGCAAACCCTTCGACCCATTAGGCTTATTAAGTCCAATACTAATTAATGGGAAGATGATAATACAGGAATGTTGGCAACAAAAGATAGGCTGGGATGATCTTCTAACACCTGCCCTACAAGAAAAATGGCAAGGGTTAGTGAAAGATTTAAGTATCCTAGAGTCTGTCAAGTTCCCTAGGAACACAACAGTAAATGAAAAGGAACCAATTAAGTTGCATGTATTTTGTGATGCCTCAGGAAAGGCTTATGGTACAGTAGCTTACCTGGTCTCAAATGGGCAAGCCAATTTGCTCACATCAAAGGCCAGAGTGGCACCTTTAAAGAAAAGATCACTGCCACAACTGGAATTAACAGCCTTACTGCTAGGTGTAAGATTGGCTCATTATCTGATCAAGGCCTTAAGCCACATCCACTTTACAGAAACAGTAGTATGGTCAGATAATGAGGCAGTGCTACAGTGGGTTAAAAACAATAACAGTAAGAATCCTTACGTGAGTAACCGCGTTAAGGAAATACGAGAGTTGTCAGCAGGGTATAAACTAAGATATGTACCTACTAAAGAGAATCCAGCTGACTATCTCTCCAGAGGCCTGACTTTACGGCAATTAACAAAGGCCGAGATGTGGTTCAATGGACCTCAGTGGCTAATCAGCGACCAGTGGCCTGAACAAAAGCCACAAGTCATTGTGACCAATGTCACTGTTCCCACTGAGAACCCGGAACTACCTCGGACTTTGGTAATTGATCCTGCTCGGTACTCTGAACTGAACAAACTTGTAGGTGTCACCCAAGTAGTGTTTGATTTTCTAAAGAAAATAGGAATCAAGCATAATTTCCCTAGTGCCTTAAGGTACTGGGTTAAAAGAGCTCAGACCGACACATTCGGGACAGAAATTGACAATGTTCCTAAGAAGCTACAACATGATTTGGGTCTCTGGTTAGACACTGACAATTATAACTTGATAAGATGCGGAGGACGCTTACAACATGCTGACATAGATCTGGAGGCAAAAAATCCAATATTGCTCCCTCGTCACCACATAGTAAGCAAACTAATTGTGTTACATATACACAAATACTGCACTCTGCATGGTGGGGTATTAGATACTCTCACAGAATTAAGACAACAGTACTGGCTACCCCAAGGTAGACAGACAGTAAAATCCATAATCAAATCCTGTGTTGTATGCCGGAGATACGATGCCAGAGTGTGTCCATATCCTGGCCCTCCTCCACTTCCGAAGGAACGAGTCGTACATATTCATCCTTTTGAGACAACAGGAGTAGATTTCACAGGAGCACTAACACTGACAGGCACTAAAGACAAGAAACCAGTAAAGGCCTATATCTGTCTTTTTACTTGTGCCACAACAAGGGCAGTCCATCTAGAAGTGACTCCCGATATGAGTGCCGAAGCATTCTTACAGGCTTTCCGCAGGTTTGCTTCACGTAGATCTTGTCCCAAGTTAATGATTTCAGACAATGGGTCCAACTTGGTGGCAGGAGAAGCATGCCTGAGGAAAATCTGGACACACCCAAAGGTACGCACAGCCCTAACTCAACGGCAGTGCTATTGGAAATTCATACCTCCCAGAGCACCATGGCATGGAGGCTTCTATGAACGGATGGTTGGTACGGTGAAACGGTCTTTACGGAAAACCCTACACCGCCAAAAGATTGACCTTCAGGAGCTTCAAACAGTAATCATAGAAATAGAAGCACGAGTTAACAACCGACCACTTACCTACCTCTCTGATGATGCTTTGCAGCGTGAACCATTAAGTCCAGCTCATTTGATGTATGGGAGATCTCTCAAAACACTTGTGTCCCTTACGGATGAGGAACCAGAGGATCCTTCATATGTCAAAGAGAGTGATTTGGTTCAACGTTTCAAACATCTTTCAGGGGTGATAAGTCGGTGGAATGACGTATGGACTCGTGAATACCTAACAGCTCTGAGGGAGTATCATTACGGGGCAAACAGTCCCTATAACAGAATTAACTTGAACCCTGGTGACATAGTTCTGGTGGATAGTGACGGACCACGCTCGGAGTGGCCTATAGGAGAAATAGTCTCTGTTCATCCAGACAGCCAGGGCATCTTGAGAATAGTGAAAGTAAAATGCAAAGGCAACACTACTCTCAAAACTTTAGAGAAATTAGTACCTTTAGAACTGGCCAGGAAAGAAGACGTACAACGACTTCCAGCACCCGATACGCCAGTACGGGACATACGTCCCCAACGGACTGCTGCACAACAATGTAAACTCAAATTAAAGCAGCACTATAATTCTGAGGGAGAAGAATAAAGTGATCGCAGTCCTTACCGGGACTTCGACCCGTGTTCTGCCCCTGGGAATTATGTCGGGAAACCGACACACACACACAACCACACACACAAATAACACAGTCTTCCCTAGTCTATACTCCCTTCAGGATGGAAAATGGGAGACTCCGTGACGTCATCGACTCCGTGACGTCATCAAAGTCATCGTATATTTACATTATGAAACATTGTTAATAGATTAGTTTAGTATCTAAAGTTAACAAAAAGTAATCACTAAGATTGAATATAATTATTTACAACAAATAGTAGCTAGGTTCCCTTGTTAATGTAAAATTACTTTGAGTGAGGAACCAGAGCATAAGAGCGTCGCCCGGAGAGGAAGGCGTCCATCCATACACATCAACAAAACATGGGATGAGCATACCACGCTGTCTTAACTGGTGTAACAGCTAGACACCCCATTTACGTGTCAACACCAGCCACACAGCCTAACAACATCTCAACAACATCTGTATCCGTCTACCAAGTATTGTTTATTATTCAAGTGCACTGTTTAATATAAATATGTAGATGGTTATGTCGTAGGACATCCCCAAAACACCGTACGTGTACCCCATTACCACCCTCACAGTTCATGTCATACCTGTAATTGATATGTTTAGGGAACTTTGATTGATTCCTTGCATCCCATACAGGTAAATTGTGAGAGGAGCTTCAAGAATCTGTGCAGACAGTTGGTTCATACACATAATTAACTACTTGTTTGCCAAGCCTTGTCCTTCCCACCAGCCGCCATTACGTGGCACAAAGAGGCAGGGCCACACCCATCTTGAGGCTACACCTACACGCCTTTCTAGGCCCATTCTACTGGCACAGCTAAGACATTATAGCAGTAGCAGTAGTTATAATTAATTACTTATAATGAAATAACTGAAATAATAGTTTTAAAGGTAAACAATTGGTAGTTTAAGAAGGGACCATAACAAAGTGGTTTAAGCTACCAATTGTCCCTCCCAATAGTGTGTAAGAAGATTTCAGGCAGTTTACCAGTACATACAGTCCACTTAATTAATACTTACTTACTAAGAAAATAAATAAGACATAACTTTATTTTATTAAATCAATTTGAAAGGAGAGAATAGCTGCCTGGAATTTTCCCCACACACACACACGCACACACACGCACACACACACGCACGCACACACACACGCACGCACGCACACACACACGCACACACACACACACACAGAACTTTTTTAGTGTCAGAGTGGTTGACAAATGGAATGCATTAGGAAGTGATGAGGTGGAGGCTGACTCCATACACAGTTTCAAGTGTAGATATGACAGAGCCCGATAGGCTCATGAATCTGTACACCTGTTGATTGACGGTTGAGAGGCGGGACCAAAGAGCCAGAGCTCAACCCCCGCAAACACAACTATGTGAACTAGGTGAGTACACACACATACACGCACACTTACACACACACACACACACGCACACACACACACACACACACACACACACACACACACACACACACACACGCACACACACACACACAAGGAAGGAAAAAGACTTGGGGGTTGATATCACGCCAGACCTGTCTCCTGCAGCACATATCAAGCGGATAACATCAGCGGCATATGCCAGGCTGGCCAACATACGAACGGCATTCAGAAACTTGTGTAAAGAATCATTCAGAACTTTGTATACCACATATGTCAGGCCAATCCTGGAGTATGCAGCCCCAGCATGGAGTCCATATCTAGTCAAGGATAAGACTAAACTGGAAAAGGTTCAAAGGTTTGCCACCAGACTAGTACCCGAGCTGAGAGGTATGAGCTACGAGGAGAGACTACGGGAATTAAACCTCACTTCGCTGGAAGACAGAAGAGTTAGGGGGGACATGATCACCACATTCAAGATTCTGAAGGGGATTGATAGGGTAGATAAAGACAGTCTATTTAACACAAGGGGAACACGCACAAGGGGACACAGGTGGAAACTGAGTGCCCAAATGAGCCACAGAGATATTAGAAAGAACTTTTTTAGTGTCAGAGTGGTTGACAAATGGAATGCATTAGGGGGTGATGTGGTGGAGGCTGACTCCATCCACAGTTTCAAGTGTAGATATGACAGAGCCCGATAGGCTCAGGAATCTGTACACCTGTTGATTGACGGTTGAGAGGCGGGACCAAAGAGCCAGAGCTCAACCCCCGCAAACACAACTAGGTGAGTACAACTAGGTGAGTACACACACACACACGCACACACACACACACACACACACACACACACACACACACACACACACACACACACACACACACACACACACACACACACACACACACACCTACAACTAGGAAGAATCGAGGTTAGACTGGGAGGTCGGCCCCGGTGTTCACGCGGTCACCAGTTCGACCTCCATTACCTCATCTTAATTTAGGAGGAGTCATGAGCAGGTTGTGGGGACGACTGCCGGAGTCCTGGCGGTCACAAGGTGCAGCCACAACAGGAGTTCAGAGTCTTTGGGAGGCGGCCGGCCGAGCGGACAGCATGCTGGACACGTGATCCTGTGGTCCCGGGTTCGATCCCGGGCGCCGGCAAGAAACGATGGGCAGAGTTTCTTTCACCCTATGCCCCTGTTATCTAGCAGTAAATAGGTACGTGGGAGTTAGTCAGTTGTCACGGACTGCTTCCTGGGGTGTGGGGGGAAAAATAGTAGTAGTTGAAACAGTTGATTGACAGTTGAGAGGCGGGCCGAAAGAGCAGAGCTCAACCCCCGCAAGCACAACTAGGTGAATACACACAAAAGGGTAGGGGTCTGGTAGCTGAGCGGACAGTGTGCAAGACTCATAATTCTGTGGCCCGGGTTCGATTCCTGGACCAGGCAAAAGCAAGTTGGCAGATTTTCTTTCACCCTGATGCTCCTGTTACCTAGCAATAAATAGATACCTGGGAGTTAAACAGCTGTTAAGGACTGCTTCCTGCGTGTGTGTGTGTAGGGGAAAAAATAAATAAAAAATTACTTAGTAGTTAGTTACAGTTGATTGATTGACAGCTGAGAGGAGGGCCGAAAGAGCAAAGCTCAATCCCCGCATGAACAACTAGGTGAAAAAAACTAGGGGAATTCACTCAAATACATTGTCATGGCTAGGGTACACATACGCAACAGGGAAACTTGCAGCCCTTTTATTCAAATCATTATGAGTGAGGTGGTAACAGTGGCCAGGAAGTAGCAAAGAGAAAATCGGGAAGCAAATTACAGGAAGTTGCTGACGGGAAGCAGTTCAGTGTTGAGAGCCGAGTGTGTCCTGAGGGCAAGAGGAGGAGCTGAGTGACAACAAAGGAAAAACTTTTTTTTTTAGCAGCCTGAGTGCTTTCTTTTCCCACAGCTCGTGGAAAACCGTACCCCAGTAGTTTTTCATGGAACACAGCCCGATAATTGGTTAACCACCAGGTACCCAATTGCCGTTGAGCGAATAGAAATCGGCAGATAGGGATTGGTGCCTAATCAATTTTTGTCCTGACTAGGACATGAACCCAGACCAGATTACTCGCGAAGCGAATTTGTTATCAATGTGCAACCAGAAACTGTTTTAAAGTTGTGCACATACAACACAATTAACGAGTGAACAATACACACACACACACACACACACACACACACACACACACACACACACACACACACACACACACACACACACACACACACACACACACACAGGGGCCTGGTAGCCTGGTGGATAGCGCGCAGGACTCGTAATTCTGTGGCGCGGGTTCGATTCCCGCACCAGGCAGAAACAAATGGGCAAAGTTTCTTTCACCCTGAATGCCCCTATTACCTAACAGTAAATAGGTACCTTGGCGTTAGTCAGCTGTCATGGGCTGCTTTCTGGTGTGTGGTGTTGAAAAAAAGTAGTAGTTAGTAAACAGTTGATTGACAGTTGAGAGGCGGGCCGAAAGAGCAAATCTCAACCCCCACAAAACCCAACTAGGTGAATACATGGTGTGGAATGGTCTAGATAATGGTTACTAAAGTTCAACTCAGGAAGGTGTAAAGTAATGAAATTAGGCGAAGGAAGCAGAAGCCTGAACACAAGGTACTATCTGGGAGGTGAAATCCTGCAAGAGTCAAATAGAGAGAAAGATCTGGAGGCTGATATCACACCGAACCTGTCCCCAGAGGCCCACATCAAAAGGATATCATCAGCGGCATATGCTAGGTTGGCCAACATAAGAACTGCCTTTAAAAATTTGTGGAAGGTATCGTTCAGGATCCTGTATAACACTTATGTCAGACCAAATCTGGAATATGCAGGTAAGGCCTGGAGTCCATATCTAGTTAAACACAAGACAAAGTTAAAGAAGATTCAGCGGAATACCACCAGACCTGTCCCGGAACTGAGAGGTATGAGCTACGAGGAAAGGCTGAAGGAGCTGAACCTCACGTCCCTGGAAAACAGAAGAGTAAGGGGAGACATGATATCCACTTGCCAAATTCTCAGGGGAATTGACAGAGTGGACAAAGACAAACTCTTCAGCATAGGTGGAACACGAACAAGGGAACACAGTTGGAAACTTAGTACCCAAATGAGCCACAGAGACATTAGAAAGAATTTTTACAGTGTCAGAGTTGTTAACAAGTGGAACGCATTAGGAAGTGATGTGGTGGAGGCTGACTCCATACACAGTTTCAAATGTTGGTATGATAGAGCCCAGTAGGCTCAGGAATCTGTACACCAGTTGTTTGTCAGTTGAGAGGCGGGACCTAAGAGACAAAGCTCAACCCCCGCAAGCACAAATAGGTGAGTACACACACACACACACACACACACACACAGACCTACAGGCGGGACCTAAGAGACAAAGTTCAACCCCCGCAAGCACAAATAGGTGAGTACAAATAGGTGAGTACACACACACACACACACACAGGCATTAAAGAGCAAACAGGGACGAGACCAAAGGAGCGGAGAGACAAGGACAAAATCATGGTTAAAGAGATCCTAAAAGAGGTAAGGATGGAGGGAGCTGAACAAAATGTTGAAAAGGTTTTCAGGCTTGGAAAGTACAACAAGGACAGAGACCGAATGATAAAGGTGGTATTCATGAGCGAAATCGCGAAAGAGGAACTGTTAGAAAGGAAGAGCTGTCTAGCAAATGTAGAGAAGTTCAAAAGAGTATTCCTGCAGAGAGATATGACAAGGAAAGAGAGAAAGCAGGTAGCAGACGCGAGGAGGGAGCGCAGGGAGAGCGAAAGGAATCGGGGAGCCACAACCCAGATCCCTACAATCTCAGAAGGGTATGGGGAACCCTCCTCAAACAGTGCAACAGCCACAGGGATTGGGGCACCACCCCCACATTCTACCCAACAGACACCCAACCTTCCCCATCCCCTGTCAGCCCCCCACTTAGTACCCACCTAGGGCACCCTCCCCCCACCAACCCCCCTCCTCCCACTCACCCCCCTCCTCCCACTCACCCCTCTCCCCAGGACCTCCCTTCGCCCACATCCCTCAAGCCCTCCCCTCTTCCACATGCCTTCCCGTCTCTCCCACCCCCAAGCCCTCCCTTCTACCCTGCCCCCCTAAGCCCCCCACTCTCACCCACCCCACCTAAGTCTTCCCCTCTCCCCCACTCCTCTAAACCCTTCCCTCTTCCTCACCTACCTCAGCCCTCCTTTTCCCCACGCCCCCCAAGCCCTCCACCCTTTTCTCCCCCCCCAAGCCCCCCCATCTCCCCAATCCCCCAAAGCTTCTCCTCCCCCCATGCTTCCAAAACCCTCCCTCTCTCACCCCCCCAATTCTCCCCCTCTCACTCTCCACCCCAACCCTCTCACTCTCCCCCCCTACCCTCCCCCTCATACCCACCCCCCTTACCCTCCCCCTCTCCTCCACCACCCCCCCCTCTCCCCCACCCCCCCAAGCCCTCCCTCCTCCACCAGTCTCCCCGTACCAGCCCCCCCCCAGCTCCCACTCGCCCCAGATCCCAAAGGTCCCCCCCAGAGAAGAAGTAGAAGAGAGTCAGTTTCAGGGTGATGTACTCGAACATAGATGGGATCACAAGCAAGACAAGTGAACTAAGGGAAAGAGCAGAGGAAGTTAACCCAGATGTGATCGGACTCACTGAAACAAAACTCTCTGGAATCATAACAAATGCCGTGTTTCCCCAGGAGTACACAGTAATAAGGAAAGAGAGGGAAGGTAGGGGAGGAGGCGGAGTGGCCCTACTCATGAGAAAGGAATGGAGTTGTAAGGAGATGGCCATCCCGGGCTGTGAGGAGTTCAGAGACTACATAGCAGGCACCATAACAATGGGAGGACCAAGAATAGTAGTAGCAGTAATATACAACCCTCCACCAAATGACAGAAGACCCAGTCAAGAGTACGAAAACAACAACATGGCAGTTAACACTATAATTGAGAGGGCAGCCTCTGCTGCCTGTAGAAACAGATCCCACCTGCTCATCATGGGCGACTTCAATCACGGAAAGATTGACTGGGAAAACAAGGAACCACATGGAGGCGAGGATACGTGGAGAGCCAAACTATTGGAGGTGGTGACAAGAAACTTTTTAACCCAGCATGTCGGAGAACCCACAAGGATGAGAGGCAATGATGAACCAGCGAGACTCGACCTAGTCTTCACTCTGAGCGACTCCGACATAAGAAAAATCGGTTTTGAGGACCAGTAGGAATGAGCGACCACAGTGTACTGGTGTTTGAGTACTTGATTGAAGAAGGGTTATTGAACTCGAGGAGGGATACCGAAACCAAAAGGTTAGCATACCGAAAGGGAAACTACGAGGGGATAAGAAAATTCCTAACAGATATAGCATGGGAAACAGAGCTCAGGAGAAAGACGGCCCAAGATATGATGGATTACATCACACAGAAGTGCAAGGACGCAGCAAACAAGTTTGTCCCAGTCCAAAAGGAAAACAGAGAAATGAAAATGAGAAACCCATGGTTTAATCAGAGATGTGGGCTAGCAAAGCAGCAAAGTAAAAGGGCATGGAGAAACTATAGGAATAACAGGACACTGGAGAGCAGAGAAAGATACCAGAATGCCAGGAATGAATATGTCAGGATGAGAAGAGAGGCAGAAAGACAATACGAAAATGACATCGCAAGCAAGGCAAAGACTCAGCCTAAATTGTTGCATAGCCACATCAGGAGAAAAACAACAGTAAAGGAACAGGTTATGAAATTAAGGATAGGGGCGGAAGGATTCACTACAAATGACAAGGAAGTGTGTGAGGAATTGAATAAGAAATTCCAGGAGGTCTTCACCTTAGAGCAAGGAGAAATTCCAGAGGTAAATGTGGGAATAGCTAACCAGGAACCACTGGAAGAGTTTGAGATTACCAGCGTGGAAGTAAGGAAGTGTTTACTAGAGTTGGATGTGACAAAGGCTATAGGCCCAGATGGAATCTCCCCTTGGGTTCTAAAGGAAGGAGCAGGAGAACTGTGCCTACCACTCTCCATAGTGTATAACAAATCACTGGCAACAGGAGAACTGCCAGATATTTGGAAAGCAGCTAACGTAGTCCCGATATACAAGAAAGGGGATAGACAGGAGGCACTGAACTACAGGCCTGTGTCCCTAACCTGCATACCATGCAAGCTGATGGAGAAGATTGTGCGAAAAAAACTAGTGGAGCATCTGGAGCGAAGGAACTTTGTAACACAGCATCAACATGGTTTCAGGGATGGCAGGTCCTGCCTCACAGGGTTACTTGAATTCTACGACCAGGCAACAAAAATAAGGCAAGAAAGAGAAGGGTGGGCAGACTGCATATTTTTGAATTGTCAGAAAGCCTTTGATACAGTGCCACACACGAGGCTAGTGCGAAAGTTGGAGACGCAGGCTGGAGTGAAAGGGAAGGTACTCCGGTGGATAGAGGAGTACCTAAGCAACAGAAGACAACGAGTCTGTGTGAGGGGTGAGGTCTCAGATTGGCGAGACGTTACAAGTGGAGTCCCGCAGGGGTCAGTCCTTGGACCTATACTGTTTCTGGTATATGTAAATGATCTCCCAGAGGGTATAGATTCGTTCCTCTCAATGTTTGCCGACGATGCAAAAATTATGAGGAGGATTGAAACAGAGGATGATAGTAGAAGGCCACAAGATGACCTAGATAGACTGAGTAAATGGTCCAACAAATGGCTGTTGAAGTTCAACCCGAGTAAATGCAAAGTAATGAAACTAGACAGTGGAAACAGGAGGCCAGACACAGGATACAGAATAGGAGATGAAGTACTTAATGAAACAGACAGAGAGAAAGATCTAGGAGTTGATATCACACCAAACCAGTTTCCTGAAGCCCACATAAAGAGAATAACGTCTGCGGCATATGCGAGGCTGGCTAACATCAGAACGGCGTTCAGGAACCTGTGTAAGGAATCATTCAGAATCTTGTACACAACATATGTAAGACCAATCCTAGAGTATGCGGCCCCAGCATAGAGCCCGTACCTTGTCAAGCACAAGCCGAAGCTGGAAAAAGTCCAAAGGTATGCTACTAGACTAGTCCCAGAACTAAGAGGCATGAGTTATGAGGAAAGGCTGCGGGAAATGCACCTCACGACACTGGAAGACAGAAGAGTAAGGGGGGACATGATCACAACCTACAAAATCCTCAGGGGAATCGACCGGGTAAACAAGGACGAACTTTTCAACACTGGTGGGACGCGAACAAGGGGACACAGGTGGAAGCTGAGTACCCAAATGAGCCACAGAGACGTTAGAAAGAACTTTTTCAGTGTCAGAGTAGTTAGCAAATGGAATGCATTAGGAAGTGATGTGG
Organism: Procambarus clarkii; assembly: GCF_040958095.1. Lineage (NCBI taxonomy): Eukaryota > Metazoa > Arthropoda > Malacostraca > Decapoda > Cambaridae > Procambarus > Procambarus clarkii. The sequence goes on from NC_091201.1 coordinate 17,994,983, forward strand.
TGGAGGCTGACTCCATTCACAGTTTCAAATGTAGATATGATAGAGCCCAATAGGCTCAGGAATCTGTACACCAGTTGATTGACGGTTGAGAGGCGGGACCAAAGAGCCAGAGCTCAACCCCCGCAAGCACAATTAGGTAAGTACAATTAGGTAAGTACACAAACCACCCCTCAGGAAGGCGGCAATTTTCTTTTAGAACATTTAGGGAGGGGCGCCTGACAACTGGGTAGACAGCGCTTCGTATTCGTAGTCCTGAGGTTCCGAGTTTGATCCCCGGTGGAGGCAGAGACAAATGGGCAAAATTATTTTTTCACCCTGATGCCCCTGTTACCTAGCAGTAAATAGGAACCTGGGGGTTAGACAGCTGCTACGGGCTGCTTCCTGGGGATTGAGGCCAGGTCGAGGACCGGGCCACGGAAACACTAAGCCCCGAAATCATCTCAAGATAACCTCAAGAAGATAGAGCGTACTTCTACAATACAACCCTCATTTGCAGAATTGTTTAGAAAGAGCCCTGACGCTAGGTCTGAGGTAAGGGAAGTGGCCTCTTCTCAGGAAGCAGCTAGATGTACTAGTCGGCTGATAGAGAAAAAAGAGCAGTAGAAGTTACGTGGAAAAACTTCAGGTACTAAACCTCACGTCCCTGGAATACAGAAATGTATTAGGGAGACATGATCACCACATTCAAGATTATCAGAAGAATTGATAATTTAAATATTGACAGTTTATTTAACAAGGGGAATACACGCATAAGGGAGACATTTGAAAGAACATTTTTAGTGTCAAATTAGTTAACATTTGGAATACATTAGGCAGTGATGTGGTGGAGGTAGAGTCCATACACAGTTTCAATTTTAGATATGATAGAGCCCAAAAGGCTCAGGAACCTGTACCTCTGGAAGCTGTGTGTGTATACTCACCTGTGTCCCACCTCGTCATCCTCCCTTCCTTTCCCCTCCAGCCTTGACTAGAGACCTGTCCAACTATGTAGAATCTGTACCCGACTACACCCAGCTCTCTTTCCCTCCACTTCCGACCCTTTGTCCCTCTTCCTCACTCTTCACCATGCCCATCCCTTGACCCACTTGGTCGCTATCACCTTGGTCTCCCCCTACCGTCCTCCACCCCCCCCCCCCCCCCACCATTTTCCCTTCTCTCGGAAACTTTTGTATTAATAAGCACTGAAGTAACTGTACGAGTCCCACGTACAACACGCAGTCAAATCATACTATAGAACGAACAAGAACCTCTTCACCTCTAAAGAACATAACAGAGTAGTTTCCACAACTGCAATAAAAATGACAGGTTAGAGAACAAGAACCATTCCAACAGGATCCCATACAATGATCATACTTTTCAAGACACTTGTTGTCTCTAGAGTGGAATATTGTTGCACAATATTGACCCCGATTCAAAGCGGGAGAAATTGCTGACCTGGTGACCATACAAAGATCCTTAACTGGTAGAATCTACTCAATATGACATTTAAATTATTGAGACCGTTTCCAGTGTCTGAATCTGTATTCTCTAGAGAGCAGGTGTGAGAGATACATAACAATTTATACATGGAAATATTAGAGAGGTTCCAAATCTGCAGACGGAAATAACATCACATGAGACCAGGAGGCATGACAGAATGTGCAGAATAGCCCCCGCTGAAGAGCAGAGGTGAATTAGGTACGATGTGAGAGAACTCAACATAAAAAGCCCAAGATAGTTTAACACGCTCCTGCTACACACAAGGAGCATAACAGATTGGCCTCTCACATATGTTAAAAAGAACATTCGATAAACACCTTCAAAGAATAGCTGATCAACTAGGGTGTGATTCATACGTCAGGCTGCGAGCAGCCATGACCAACAGCCTGGTCACACGGTCTCGGTCTCGGTAAAATTACATATGGGGTTGTTGCTGTTGACCAGACCACCAACCACGAGGCCTGGTCATTTAGCGGGCTGGAAGGATATATATCAGAAAATATATTATGACGATCACTAAAATCTTGGGAGAATTCGCACAAAACATTTCATAATTGACAGAATGAAAATCGCATGGGGGAATCTCTATAACTCCACATATTTCCTATTGCATTTAGCTTAGGGTAATCCAGAGAAACCTATGTCCGTCCCGTACCCTAGGCCATTCAACCTCCAAACTTAGGTGAGGCTAGCCCCAAGTGTATGACCTCCAACTTTGGATAGATAGAAAGACAAACAGACATTCTCATATAGTGCACTAGCGGGGTTACGCATTGTCCAAGTCTGTTTTCCATCTGCCCATCTACCTATCCATCCATCGATCTATCTTCTGTCCATTTATCTCTCCATTTATTTACGACCCATTCATCAATTTCTCCATTTATCCATCCATCCATCTATCTGTCCACCTATATTTCTGTCTGTCTATTGTTACAAAATACCCGACAGTGTTCGGGTTTTTGTTTTTGCGTTATGAGGTTTGTCCAGCTGGGGATTACTAACTCTGAGTGCCGATGGTTGTGAGTTGAGGCAAGTCAGCCTAGGGAGTGACTTGGGTAAGACGTGCTAAGTAGTTATTTAGGAGTTTGTCCAGCATCAGTTCAAACTATTTGTATACAGCAATGGTTGCTGCGTTTAGTTGGATCTCATTCTCTGTAGATGTGAATGAGGTATGTGTTGGATCAGCCTCGGGGATGGGTTGGTTTACTTGCGTAAAGAATTTAGTTAGGAGTCGGTCCAGCGTCTTTTCTAGTGAATTTTCAATTGCGAGTGACAGAGTTTCAACAAGATCGGGACACAGTTGTACGTTTTGTGGGAGAGGATTGGACTTTGGGGGTACAGGATTGTCAGTGACAGATATATCAGGTACAATCAAAAGTTGTGGTTGAGTGAGAGGTAGTGATTGATGATTGACTGAGTTAGGTTGTTTCAGTGCACCAATTCAAAGTATTGCAGGTTATTGGTGGGAAAAGCCTTAGTATTTGCTCCTATTTATGAAGAACATTGTTTCAATGTAATGTCATGATCGCCACCACTGCCAGTTTGAACAAGTGAGCATATTTGACGCACAGTCTTGTGTGTAATGGGAACCAGAGAATTTCCCACGTTTAATGTCTTTGGTGCAGCCTTTCGAGGTTTGGTTGAAACCATTATATCTAAAACACTGAGTGGGACGTGCACCACGTTTATGGAGGTAGCCGTTAATCCAAATCCGATCAGGGCGGGAAAAGTAGTCTAGAAAATTAAGTAGGGCAGTGTAAAAGTAGGTATCACTTAGTTCTCTGTTAGTTCTACGCATAAATGTTTTGAATCCGAAGATCAGAAAGTCATCTGCCTGAAGATGACATCTGCCTGAATGTCATCTGCTTTAATGTCGTCTGCACTAATGTCTGCAACATGTCGGATTACATATGGGGTTGTTGCTGTTGCCACCTCGTTGGAATATGTGCTTGGAGGGGCTTGTTTGGGTTTAAACTGTTAGTAAATAGTGATATGCGAATGGATATGGGAAAAGGAGGCATAACAGTATGAGTTGGTGGGAGATAGAATTGGTAAAGAAACATGGATGGAAAAGGGCATCAAAATAGCAATACACTCCTACACGAACAGTAAGAATCTAAGAAACCAAATAAACAATTTAAATGTTCCTGTCTGCACAGAAACAATAGATATTATTGCACTTACAGAAACATGGATAAATATACAAAACAGAGAACTATTAGTTGACTATCAAATAAACGGATTTAAAGTATTTCATAAAGATAGATATATTAGATGAGGAGAAGGGAAAGTAGCCATATATGTAAGGATAAAAATTAAATGGTGTCTCTAAGAGGAAATCAAAACTGAGCTACACACAGAAACTATTTGGTTAGAATTTGACGAAAAAGCTAAAAAAAAACTTATAATAGGATTTACATACACAGGCCACATGGTATATACCACACATGGCCACATGGTGGACAGAATCAAACTTAGACAGAATGGAAGCATAGCATCTATGGGATGCAATATTTAGAGCATCTTGGTCAAACAGATTTTGCGTCATGAGTGACTTTAATTTTAGCGGAATAAACTCGCTTGACAAAACAGGGAATAAAGAAGCAGAAGTCTTTCTAGAATTAATATATGATTGCTTCCTTGGGTAACACATTAAGGAACCAACGCGGGAAAAAATATTTTAGGCTTAGTGTTAGCTAACAGGGAAACGCAAATGAATGACATCGAAATAAGGAGTGAGCTAGGGAACAGCGATCACCAAAAAAATCAGATTTAGCATAGAATGGAATAGATTTGTAGGAGAAAATAGCTGACACATAAATGTCAGATTTCAGAAAAGGTGAATTTAATGGCCTAAGAAATTTTTTTGGTGTAATAGATTGGAAAGTCCATGGGGGGGGGGCTTGGAGCGAGACTTGAACCTAGTGGATGACTTAAGAAAGGGTTTCGATGTGGATTCAAAATATAACTTAATTAAAAATATTCTAAGCAAAGCACACGAGCGTAGTATACCATACAAATTGAATAGATCGAATAATAATGACCCAAAGTGGATATCAAAGGACCTGAAGAACTTTATTGGTAGAAAGAGAGCTTGGTACAAAAGGATTAGGAGTTGGGAAGTCAGTTCTGAACAAGAATTCGTCCAACTGGCTAGAAATGTTAAAAAAGAGATAAGGATGGCAAAAAGAAACTATGAAGTTCGCATAACAGGGCAAGCAAAGACAAATCCTAAAGGTTTTTTTCAGTTATATTGAACAAAGATTAGGGAAAGGATAGGTTCTTTAAAAACTGGGACAGGTCAGATAAAGGATAATGACGAAGAGATGAGTAGTATTTAAAATAAATATTTTATCTCTGTATTTACTAAAGAGGAACTTAACATTACGCCTTCAGCCGAATAAGTCTATGTTGGTGGGGAAGAGGACAGGTTGACTAGTTTAGAAGTCCCCAGGGAAGATGTTATTAAACAACTAGCGAAACTAAAGCCAAACAAAGCCCCAGGGCCGGACGAAGTGTTTGCCAGAGTCGTTAAAAAATGCAAAGAGGAGCTTTGCGAGCCGGTGTCTACCAAATGTATTAATCACTAGCTGTACCCGGCCACGCGTTGCTGTGGCTCAGCAATGCATGTGCGTTGCTGAGCAACAGCAAATTCCCAAATGATCTGATGTTCCCATCAGAAAATTGGGAACATCAAACGATCTGATGCTCCCATAACTGAAATATAAGTAAAATAATTAAAAACGAAGCAATGAAAAAAACCATACTCACGAAATGAACGGTATGGTAAACAACAAAACACAATTACAATACAATGTCGTACAAAATGATTAAATCAAAATGAAAATAATTCGAAATCCATGAAAATTTAATTTTTCAATGATATTGGAAACAATGAAATGGAATCGAAACATATTTAATATAGCGTGAGTTGCTCTGACGTGCAACAGATGGCGCTGTTTCTTATAAAAAATCATATATTTACCTGTCACTGGTGTGGCATCTACTTATACTTACGAAATTAAAGGTATGGTAAACAACACAGCTCAGTTACAATGTAATGTCACACAAAATAATTAAATATAAATGAAAATAAATAAAAATGTATGAAAATTTTATTTGTCTATGCAATCGAAGATATTGAAATGGAATCGTAACATATTTAGTACAGCGTTTTGTGACTCTTACGTTCGACAGATGGTGCTATTTATTAAAAAAAATGTTTTTACCTGTCACAGGTGTGTGGCATTTATACTTTTACTTATGAAATGAACAGTATAGTAAACAACACAGTTCAATTTCTATACAATGTCACACAAAATAATTCAATAAAAAATTAAAAAAAAAACGAAATCTATGAAAATTAGGTTTATCAATGCAATCGGAAACATTGAAATGGAATTTGTAGCATATTTATTATTACGTGTGTGGTGTTATTACGTGCAACAGATGGCGCTGTTTTTTGAAAAAAAAAACTTTTTCATCTGTCAGAGGTGTGGCTTCTATATAGTAGGTACATAAAAAAAAATGCGCCTATTCGAATGGAACGTTGTGTCAAAATTTCAAAGCAAGTAGTGAAGAACTTTGGAAGATTACAGCATATGTTGCTCTTACGTCCAACAGATGGCGCTGTTTTTCAATAAAAACATGTTTGTTCCTGTCATAGGTAAGGCATGTATATAGTAGTTATATAAAAACACGCGCCTATTCGAATGCACCGTCGTTTCAAATTTTCAAAGCAATCGGTAAAAAAGGTTTCGAAGATTTCTCGCACATGAAAAACAAAGTTTTTTTTCAAAAAAGCATGTTTTTTCCGTCACATACGTGATATCAATATAGTATGTATTTAAAAACCTTCTCGGATGCAAAAGGAACATTGTGTGAAAATTTCAAAGCAATCCGTGAAGAACTTTCGGAGATTAGCGGTTATGCACAAACGAACATTTCCATTTTTATTTAAATAGATCAAAGTCATGCAGAGTGCCAGAGTCGTGGAAGGTTGCTTATGTGGTACCAATTTTCAAGAAAGGAGATAGATCACTTGCGTCAAACTATCGGCCAATTAGCTATTTCTATTGGGAAAGTTGCTTGAATCGATAATTACAAATACCATTCGTCTTCATCTTGAAAAATATAGATTAATAAATGAATCACAACATGCTTTTGCTAATGAGTGTTCATGTTTAACAAATTTGCATAATTTTATTCCAGCATAGTAGAGGCAGTTGGCAGTAGCAACGTATGTGATGTTGTGTACCTTGACCTAAGCAAAGCTTTTGATACAGTGACACATGAAAGATTAAGTAAAAAAGACAGAGGCTCATGGTATTGGGGGTGCTATGTTTAGTTGGATTGGGGCATGGCTTTACCAAAGGAAACAAAGAGTTAGTATAAATGGGGCTAAGTCAGAGTGGGGAAATGTTGTAGGTGGAGTGCCTCAAGGCTCTGTCCTTGGACCTCTGTTATTCATAATATATATCAGTGATTTAGATTCAGGTTTGAGCAGCAATGTTTGCAAATTTGCTGATGATACAAAAATCGGAAGGGAAATAAACACGGAAAACGCTCACTGTCACTTCAAGACGATCTAAATAGGGTTTTGAAATTATCAAAAGATTGGTAGATGCAGTTTAATGCTGAAAATGTAAGGTTTTAAGGTTAGGTAATGATGATAGAGTTACAAGATACGAGCTAGATGGTGTTGAGATTGGGAAGTCGGATTGCAAGTTAGTAAGAATTTCAAACCAAAAAAAAAAATCAATGCATTAATGTTTGTAATAAGTCAAATAGGACACTGGGATTTATTTATCGAAGTATTAGTAATATACTTCTACAGACACCTGGTGTTGTTCTTCAGCTATATCTTGCTCTGGTTAGGCCCCTTTTAGATTATTCAGTTCAGTTTTGATCGCTGTACTATAGAATGGATATAAATTAACTAGAACGTGTCCAGCGTAGGATGACAAAGTTAATCTCGCAAATTAGAAACCTGTCATATGAAGAAAGATTGACAAAGCTTAAATTACATTAACTAGAAAGGCGAAGAATTAGGGGTGACATGATAGAGGTGTACAAGTTGATGAATATACATAACAAAGGAGATGTTACAGGGTATTAAAAGTATCATTACAAGACAGAACACGAACCAATGGGTATAAATTAGATAAGTTCAGATTTAGGAAAGACCTGGGTAAATACTGGTTCGGTAACAGGGCTGTTGATTTGTCGAACCAATTACCACATAACATAATAGAAGTAGGATCCCTTGATTGTTTCAAGTGCAAATTACACATAAATATGAATGATTGGGTGATTATAAATATTAGCTGCTTCGTATGGGCCAATAGCCATTCTGTTACCTTCATTGTTATGTTCTTATGTAACAAGAGAGGCGCCTCAAGCCCACGGCCAACAAAAGTGGCGCCACAAACCTACGAACAACAACAATGGCGCCAGAAGCCCACGCCCAACACACTGTGCTGTGAATCAGCTAAATTTATTATCTCTGTATTCCCCTTATACGTAGATTTTTTTTTTTTGCAGGGAAATTCCTGTGTGGGCCCTAAGCCTCTGGCTAGTCCACTAAGTATTCCTTGTTTCTATTTTACTTAGATGGAGTGTGAGTATTTATGACTCGTATGGTCGCTTCAGTAAGATTTTGCCCCATGTGTTTAACAACTTCTTCTGCTCTGTTGAATCTAAGTTGAAATCTTATTGGGTTTGTATCACTGCATTGTGTTAGATAATGTTCCAGTGGTCTGTCAGGCATTTCTCCACAGTGTTGACATTTCCTCTTATCTTTTGGAACCATTAAGCCTTTAAATATTGATGTAGACTTCGCATAGCTTATGATTAATGTTTCAAATCCTGCTGGTATTAGGTACCAGGAGCCTTGCAATTACATTATCCACTCTTGAAGATATAATCATAATGCATCCAAAATTTTCGCAGCCAGGCTGTTAAGAGAGAAATTTGATAGATAGATAGAGATAAAGAGACAGACAGAGAAACCCGAGCCCGCCTTTACATGCCCAATTGGGGATTGTCCGCACCAACGATATCAGTATATAGACAAGACAACAACGTCTCCCTCTCTCTCGGCGATTAACAATGCACAAACAACAGGGCTCCATGAAGGAACATATAATCGCCACACAACGAGACGATCACCAGGGATATTTTGACGAGCAACATCGAAATAACTGATAGGTACAATGACAACAGAAGATTAGACATCAGTGAGGTGCTACATATCAAGAAATCTAGACCAGTAATCAACAACCAGCAAATACATAGTTACACTCTACCCATTTCAAGAATCCGGGCCAATGCAGAAGCTGGACCGAATAACCCTGCCACAGGAACGGAAGCTGCGAAAAGAACAAAAGCTGCCAACATCTCACACTCTATATTGATACATTAAATACCGTATCAATATCTAAATAATACCTTTCATCCATATGTTACTCACCATAAAAGAATATAACCCGCTGCTAAGCAAGGTAGAATTTGTCGTTTAGAATGTGAACAGTGACCTTGCAAACCGCATCACTAGGCATCAGACCTAATAAAAAGTAAAAATTAACTTGGAGAGTTAATTTTTCAACTTCCTGCTTAAGTGGAAAAAAAAAAACATTAGAAATATCGAGAAGATTCGTGCCAGAATCATATATCTAAAACTTTCTGCCGTTTTCAACGAAATATGTTTAAAAAGAGAGACTTCTACCAAAATATATATATATATATATATATATATATATATATATATATATATATATATATATATATATATATATATGTCGTACCTAGTAGCCAGAACGCACTTCTGAGCCTACTATGCAAGGCCCGATTTGCCTAATAAGCCAAGTTTTCCTGAATTAATATATTTTCTCTAATTTTTTCCCTTTGAAATGATAAAGCTACCCATTTCATTATGTATGAGGTAAATTTTTTGTTATTGAAATTAAAATTAACATAGATATATGACCGAACCTAACCAACCCTACCTAACCTATCTCTATAGGTTAGGTTCGGTTAGGCAGCCGAAAAAGTTAGGTTAGGTTAGGTTAGGTAGTCGAAAAACAATTATTTCATGAAAACTTGGCTTATTAGGCAAATCGGGCCTTGCATAGTAGGCTGAGAAGTGTGTTCTGGCTACTAGGTACGACATATATATATATATATATATATATATATATATATATATATATATATATATATATATATATATATATATATATATATATATATATATATATATATATATATATATATATATATATATATATATATATGTCGTACCTAATAGCCAGAACGCACTTCTCAGCCTACTATTCAAGGCCCGATTTGCCTAATAAGCCAAGTTTTCATGAATTAATGTTTTTTCGTCTACCTAACCTACCTAACCTAACCTAACCTAGCTTTTTTTGGCTACCTAACCTAACCTTACCTATAAATATAGGTTAGGTTAGGTTAGGTAGGGTTGGTTAGGTTCGGTCATATATCTACGTTAATTTTAACTCCAATAAAAAAAAATTGACCTCATACATAGAGAAAAGGGTTGCTTTATCATTTCATAAGAAAAAAATTATAGTAAATATATTATTTCAGGAAAACTTGGCTTATTAGGCAAATCGGGCCTTGAATAGTAGGCTGAGAAGTGAGTTCTGGCTACTAGGTACGACATATATATATATATATATATATATATATGTATATATATATATATATATATATATATATATATATATATATATATATATATATATATACATATATATATATATATATATATATATATATATATATATATATATATATATATATATATAAATATATATAAATGTATATATATATACATATATATATATATATATATATATATATATATATATATATATATATATATATATATATATATATATCTGGCTAATGATTGGCCAGATACCCACACCCACGTACAGACTGGCGAAGCGACTCAACGGCCTGCTGACTCCTTATGTTCCTTGCGCCTTCAGCCTGAAGTCTCCAAAGGAATTTGTTGACTTACTGCGGGGCACACGGGCCACAGAGATAAGAGCCTCGTTGGACGTAGAATCGCTGTTTACCAACGTACCTGTGGACGAGACAATCGGAATGATAGCCGACAGAGTGTATCGTGATCCAGCCTGTACTCCTACACCAGAAAATATTCTGAGGAAACTACTCCAAGCTTGTACTAAAGAGGCACCCTTCTTGAGCCCGGATGGGCACATTTATAAGCAAGTAGATGGGGTCGCCATGGGTTCTCCCCTAGGTGTCCTGTTTGCAAACTTCTACATGGGTACCATCGAGCAAAAAGTCTTAGTCGACATGAACTTGAAACCGGCCATATACTGCAGGTATGTTGACGACATTTTTACACAGGTACCTGATGTCAGACATCTGCAGGAGCTGAAGGAGGCATTTGAGCAGAGTTCCGTGCTGCGTTTCACTTACGAGATGGAAAAGGATGGGAAGCTGCCCTTTCTAGATGTAACAGTCATGGAAAAGGGCGGAGGTTTCCAAACTGCAGTCTACACTAAGGAAACAAACATAGGAATGTGCCTAAATGCCAACAGCGACTGCCCAGACAGGTACAAGAGGAGTGTTGTTAACTCATATGTCGACCGTGCTCTCAGCCACAGCTCAGAATGGAAGCAAGTCGACGAAGAACTCTGTAGGGTAAGGCAGGTCCTAGTCAATAACGGCTTCTCCAATGGTTTCGTCGAAGACATCATAAGAAGGAAAGTGAAAAGCCATGCAACCTCTGAAGAGACAACTAACACAACACCTATACCCCCTATTAGACTATTTTACAGGAACTTCTTTTCCACAGCTCATAAAACGGAGGAAAGGGTCCTGAAAGATATTGTTAATAGAAACGTTATCCCTACAGACAAAAATCAGAGGATACAACTGACGATTTACTATAAAACCAGAAAAACGGCCAGCCTACTCATGAGAAACTCTCCAGACACAAAACAGAACTCTTTAAAAGAGACTAACGTCGTCTATGCCTTCAAATGCCCTCTTGGGGACTGTAAGCTCCAAAAAACCCAGTATATAGGCAAGACAACAACATCTCTTTCTAGGCGTTTAACGATGCATAAGCAACAGGGCTCCATTAAGGAACATATAATCTCTTCCCACAACCAAACCATCGCCAGAGAAATCCTAGTAAACAACACAGAAATCATCGATAGATACAGCGATAGCAGGCGGCTTGACGTTTGCGAGGCACTACACATCAAGAAGTCAACACCAGCAATCAACAGCCAATTATTGCACAACTATATTCTACCCACCTCAAGACTCCGCTCCAATATAGAAGCATCAAATATGGACCAATAGGCTTTCTACAAACACTTCTATTCAATATCCATTGTTTCGTGTTCTGTCTTGTGTTGATGAAATTAATACCCTATTACTACTCTTGTTCTGTCTTGTGTTGATGAAATTAATACCCTATTAATACCACATCTTGTTCTGTCTTGTGTTAATGCCACATCACCCCTTCCACCTCACTCAAATGTAGATATAAAATCGGAGATGCGTAAGTTCTATTCAGTTGTGTATTTGTGAACTAAAGTCTTTGAAAATGTAATAAGTTTTACGAAACGCGCTCGTGTCGCGTCAGACACAAATGCAAACAAGCCTGAATGGTCCCCAGGACTATATACAACTGAAAACTCACACCCCAGAAGTGACTCGAACCCATACTGCCAGGAGCAACGCAACTGGTAAGTACAGGGACGCCTTAATCCGCTTGACCATCACGACCGGACAAAAAGGAAGTGATAGCCGAAGCTATTTGAACCACTTCCCCGCCGGCACTCGGATGGTAATCTTGGGCATAGCATTTTATCAAATCACCTCATTCTTTGGGGCACACGTGAGGAACACAAATGCAAACAAGCCTGAATGGTCCCCAGGACTATATACAACTGAACAACTGAACAACAACAACTGGGGTGTGAGTTTTCACTTGTATATAGTCCTGGGGACCATTCAGGCTTGTTTGCATTTGTGTTCCTCACGTGTGCCCCAAAGAATGAGGTGATTTGAGAAAATGCTATGCCCAAGATTACCATCCGAGTGCCGGCGGGGAAGTGGTTCAAATAGCTTCGGCTATCACTTCCTTTTTGTCCGGTCGTGATGGTCAAGCGGATTAAGGCGTCCCTGTACTTACCAGTTGCGTTGCTCCTGGCAGTATGGGTTCGAGTCACTTCTGGGGTGTGAGTTTTCAGTTGTATATAGTCCTGGGGACCATTCAGGCTTGTTTGCATTTGTGTTCCTCACGTGTGCCCCAAAGAATGAGGTGATTTGATAAAATGCTATGCCCAAGATTACCATCCGAGTGCCGGCGGGGAAGTGGTTCAAATAGCTTCGGCTATCACTTCCTTTTTGTCCGGTCGTGATGGTCAAGCGGATTAAGGCGTCCCTGTACTTACCAGTTGCGTTGCTCCTGGCAGTATGGGTTCGAGTCACTTCTGGGGTGTGAGTTTTCAGTTGTATATAGTCCTGGGGACCATTCAGGCTTGTTTGCATTTGTGTTCCTCACGTGTGCCCCAAAGAATGAGGTGATTTGATAAAATGCTATGCCCAAGATTACCATCCGAGTGCCGGCGGGGAAGTGGTTCAAATAGCTTCGGCTATCACTTCCTTTTTGTCCGGTCGTGATGGTCAAGCGGACTAAGGCGTCCCTGTAAATACCAGTTGCGTTGCTCCTGGCAGTATGGGTTCGAGTCACTTCTGGGGTGTGAGTTTTCAGTTATATATATATATATATATATATATATATATATATATATATATATATATATGTCGTACCTAGTAGCCAGAACGCACTTCTCAGCCTACTATGCAAGGCCCGATTTGCCTAATAAGCCAAGTTTTCCTGAATTAATATATTTTCTATAATTTTTTTCTTGTGAAATGATAAAGCTACCCATTTCATTGTGTATGAGGTCAATTTTTTTTTATTGGAGTTAAAATTAACGTAGATATATGACCGAACCTAACCTACCCTACCTAACCTAACCTATCTTTATAGGTTAGGCTTGGTTAGGTTGCCGAAAAAGTTAGGTTAGGTTAGGTAGGTTAGGTAGTCGAAAAACTATTAATTCATGAAAACTTGGCTTATTAGGCAAATCGGGCCTTGCATAGTAGGCAGAGAAAAGCGTTCTGGCTACTAGGTACGACATATATATATATATATATATATGACAATGTCAGACCACGGAGGAAAATGAAACAGGAATTTCCTTAAGTACTTTCGTATATTAAATACATCTTCAGAAGGAATCCTTCTGAAGATGTATTTAATATACGAAAGTACTTAAGGAAATTCCTGTTTCATTTTCCTCCGTGGTCTGACATTGTCACATTCTTAATCACGTGTTTATTTTCGTGATATACACACACACACATATATATATATATATATATATATATATATATATATATATATATATATATATATATATATATATATATATATATATATATATATATACATATATATATATATATACATATATATATATATATATATATATATATATATATATATATATATATGTATATATATATATATATATATATATATATATATATATATATATATATATATATATATATATATATATATATATATATATATATATATATATATTGGTGTATACTGGCAGCAGGTTTTCTTTCAAACATGTTTCATTGAATATGACCGCATATTCTGTATTTATTATTTTCCGGTTTAAGGCTTCTATCCCTCTAACTATTTTCTTAGCATCAGGGCTTAATTGAAATAGGAGTTCTCCAAAACTTATTTTCGTACTTTTAAGGTGAAGAAAAGAAGTGATTTACTATAGAGTGTATTACACTTATTTGTATAATTTGCACGACGTTTCGAACCTCCATGGTTCATTCTCAAGTGAACAGATCTTACAATACTAGTTGATTTTATACCCGCATTAGGTCAGGTGATAATACAATGAAGGTGAAAACCTGGGGGGATACATAAGGGATAAACATAGGGGCTGCAGAAGGCTTATTGGCCCATACGAGGCATCTCCTATCTAAACACAAAGATTAATCCAGTGTAATTGGCCTGTTATGTTGGACATTGTCTTCTGTGTTGGCATCGATATGTTCTTGTCTTGTCCTTACTCTCATGGTGGGTAGAGTAAATAGTTCCGTGATTTGGGTGTTCATGGTAGGTCGCTCTATTCTTATGAAAATAAGGTCGCTCTATTCTTATGAAAATAAGAATATAGCGACCTACCATGAACACCCAAATCACGGAACTATTTACTCTACCCACCATGAGAGTAAGGACAAGACAAGAACATATCGATGCCAACACAGAAGACAATGTCCAACATAACAGGCCAATTACACTGGATTAATCTTTGTGTTTAGATAGGAGATGCCTCGTATGGGCCAATAAGCCTTCTGCAGCCCCTATGTTTATCCCTTATGTATCCCCCCATGTTTTCACCTTCATTGTATTATCACCTGACCTAATGCGGGTATAAAATCAACTAGTATTGTAAGATCTGTTCACTTGAGAATGAACCATGGAGGTTCGAAACGTCGTGCAAATTATACAAATAAGTGTAATACACTCTATAGTAAATCACTTCTTTTCTTCACCTTAAAAGTACGAAAATGAGTTTTGGAGAACTCCTATTTCAATTAAGCCCTGATGCTAAGAAAATAGTTAGAGGGATAGAAGCCCTAAACCAGAAAATAATAAATACAGAATATGCGGTCATATTCAATGAAATATATATATATATATATATATATATATATATATATATATATATATATATATATATATATATATATATATATATATATATTACGCTTCACTGTTGGAGGTAAATCAAAAATCACTTCTCCAAAATTCATTTTTATTTCTAGTCTGACGCGACACGGGCGCGTTTCGTAAAACTTATTACATTTTCAAAGACTTCACAAATACACAACTGATTAGAACTTACGTCTCTCTGATATTATATCTACATTTGAGTGAGGTGGGAAGGATGATGTGGCATTAACACAAGACAGAACAGGGGATATTAATAGGGTATTAAAAGTATCAACACAAGACAGAACAGAAACAATGGGTATTGAATAGAAGTGTTTGTAGAAAGCCTATTGGTCCATATTTCTTGATGCTTCTATATTGGAGCGGAGTCTTGAGGTGGGTAGAATATAGTTGTGCAATAATTGGCTGTTGATTGCTGGTGTTGATTTCTTGATGTGTAGTGCCTCGCAAACGTCAAGCCGCCTGCTATCGCTGTATCTATCGATGATTTCTGTGTTGTTTACTAGGATTTCTCTGGCGATGGTTTGGTTATGGGAAGAGATTATATGTTCCTTAATGGAACCCTGTTGCTTATGCATCGTTAAACGCCTAGAAAGAGATGTTGTTGTCTTGCCTATATACTGTTTTTTTTGGAGCTTACAGTCCCCAAGTGGGCATTTGAAGGCATAGACGACGTTAGTCTCTTTTAAAGCGTTCTGTTTTGTGTCTGGAGAGTTTCTCATGAGAAACTCTCCAGACACAAAACAGAACGCTTTAAAAGAGACTACCGTCGTCTATGCCTTCAAATGCCCACTTGAGTTTCTCATGAGAGTTTCTCATGAGAAACTCTCCAGACACAAAACAGAACGCTTTAAAAGAGACTAACGTCGTCTATGCCTTCAAATGCCCACTTGGGGACTGTAAGCTCCAAAAAACCCAGTATATAGGCAAGACAACAACATCTCTTTCTAGGCGTTTAACGATGCATAAGCAACAGGGCTCCATTAAGGAACATATAATCTCTTCCCATAACCAAACCATCGCCAGAGAAATCCTAGTAAACAACACAGAAATCATCGATAGATACAGCGATAGCAGGCGGCTAGACGTTTGCGAGGCACTACACATCAAGAAATCAACACCAGCAATCAACAGCCAATTATTGCACAACTATATTCTACCCACCTCAAGACTCCGCTCCAATATAGAAGCATCAAGAAATATGGACCAATAGGCTTTCTACAAACACTTCTATTCAATACCCATTGTTTCTGTTCTGTCTTGTGTTGATACTTTTAATACCCTATTAATATCCCCTGTTCTGTCTTGTGTTAATGCCACATCATCCTTCCCACCTCACTCAAATGTAGATATAATATCAGAGAGACGTAAGTTCTAATCAGTTGTGTATTTGTGAAGTCTTTGAAAATGTAATAAGTTTTACGAAACGCGCCCGTGTCGCGTCAGACTAGAAATAAAAATGAATTTTGGAGAAGTGATTTTTGATTTACCTCCAACAGTGAAGCGTAATGTACGAAAGATTGAGAAAATTCGTGTTAGAATTATTAATCTTTCTTTTTCGGTCATATTTAATAATATATGTCTACAGGAAAGACTGCTACCAAAATATACTAATATATATATATATATATATATATATATATATATATATATATATATATATATATATATATATATATATATATATATATATATACATATATATATATATATATATATATATATATATATATATATATATATATATATATATACATATATATATATATATATATATATATATATATATATATATATATACATTACTACCTCATTACTCATTATTACTTCCATCTCATTACTAATACAGTGAACTCATTATGTTTAGCGTCAGCTGCAGTCGTCACAAGTGGGGCTTCTCGGGACGAGTCAACGTCCCCAGCTCTTTCCTGTGGAGAGTCTTCCTGCGACTCTTACTGAATATCCCACCATATACTGCGACTCTTACTGAATATTCCACCATATACTGCGACTCTTACTGAATATTCCACCATATACTGCGACTCTTACTGAATATCTCCCCATATACTGCGACTCTTACTGAATATCTTCCCATATACTGCGACTCTTACTGAATATCCCACCATATACTACGACTCTTACTGAATATCTCCCCATATACTACGACTCTTACTGAATATCTCCCCATATACTACGACTCTTACTAAATATCTCCCCATATACTACGACTCTTACTGAATATCTCCCTATATACTGCGACTCTTACTGAATATCCCACCATACACTGCGACTCTTACTAAATATCTCCCCATATACTGCGACTCTTACTAAATATCTCCCCATATACTACGACTCTTACTGAATATCTCCCCATATACTGCGACTCTTACTGAATACTCCACCATATACTGCGACTCTTACTGAATATCTCCCCATATACTGCGACTCTTACTGAATATCTCCCCATATACTGCGACTCTTACTGAATATCTCCCCATATACTGCGACTCTTACTGAATATTCCACCATATATTGCGACTCTTACTGAATATCTTACCATATACACTGCGAATTTCTTACATCCGGAAGAATGTGTAATTTTCGCTTATTTTGTAAAATAAGGATGGTAATGACGTCGCCTTATAGTGTAAGACCTAAGCTACTAGTTCAGATTGTGTACTTGAAGGAAACTTATCTTTTTGCTGTAGTGTAGAAGGAAATGACGAACGCCGATTTTCCGGGCTGCTGCCTCTGAGTTCATGAACCAGTGACGTATTATTCACAATGGACATGGCAGAAAGTCATAGAACCGAGCTCGAACCCGGTAGTCTCATAAAGACGAACACTGAATGCCCTTCCCTTCTTCCTAAGTTTTTTTTAATTGAAATTTTGCGAAACAAATAAAAGACTTATTTTATGTCAGAGAGTGAAGTGGAAGTGAGCTAAGCCGGCATATAAATATTAACATATGTATGCCTTATTATGTCCATGGTTTATTCCTAGGGTCGAGAGGTACACGTTTATTGGGGCTCACTCGACAACTTTTTTCTTTTATATAATTCAGATCTCTCTTTTTGCACGTGTTCGTGTGTTGTAGATAGACATTATAGAGGCGAAGGCACGCGTTCGTGTGGTGTAGATGGACCTTATAGACGCGAGTACATGTGGATAAGGAGCTCCTTCAACCTACTGGTTTAATCGTATGATGTTGTGTCGTTAGTAAAGATAACGAATAGTCCCAGCATTCAGGTACATTACAATTAATATCTTTGATTGTTTTTAACTACCTAAACACATATTTAATATATAACAGGAGTGCTCCACTAACATTCCGGATGGGTTCATTTACCTCCGTGGCGCGTTTCCGGTAGAACATTTATTCAGGTCATATAAATCTCCATTGGGTCTTGGTGGGCTTCTGGTGTGCCCTCAGCGTGGTGGGCGGCTGGTGGGCCCACAGACCAGGTAGGCGGCTGGTGGGCCCTCAGACCAGGTGGGCGGCTGGTGGGCCCTCAGATCAGGTGGGCGGCCGGCTTCTGCTCTGCCGGGGTACACTGGATGACTTTTGCGTTTTAGTTGGGGGCCGAGTTTTGGTTTTGCTACCTGGTGTTCTCTGTGTGGTGCGGGGCCGGTGCTTGTCGCCCCGAGGGATCCCTGGGGTTCCCCAATCATCTGTCTGTCTGTGTGTTTATTGGCCGCGAGGCTCATTAGTTTCCGCTTATAAGCGAAGTTCTTTTCGCCATTAGGCTTCGCGATTAACCCTTCATGGGTACGCGGGGGCGCATCAAACCCCACGATCATCGTCGCCCCTAAATCAAGAACTACATAAATCTCCATTAACACTTGCTCAGGTAATGAAGATTTGTTAGGAGCCTTTGTACCAAAAGGCAAAACACTACAGGAGGAACTACAGTAGAACTGTCATTATGACAGAGACAAAAAGAGTACGATTCTGTGAAACCCAGAGAATTTAGCGTTCAACGTACACAAAAGGAATGGGATATAACCCAAGATTATATGAAAATAATTAGAGAAACATAACTAAAACATTTTTGAATATCTCTATTTTCCTCCAAAGTGAGGCCTTCTTCTGAAAAGAGAAGCAGTTTTCTCTTCATCTCGCTGTTACTCCCCAACTTTCAGATTTTGCCGCTGTATCTGACTTGTTCTCTCGTGCAAGCTATCAGTTACCTTTTACCTTATTTAAGCAGCCTTCGTGGTTGTGGACTTTATGCCACACTGCACCACAATCATCTTCAAAGACTGTTGCGTGCATGGCTCTAGATCAGCATGATCACTCCATTCCTGAAATTACTTTACTCTCTCCTTTCAGCCAACAACGAATTGACTGTAATCAAGACTTTTCACATAGTACCCTAAGATTAGCGAGTGTCAAGCTCTCTCCTTGAATAAGGCCCCGATTACCTCAAACAGTGGTTATATGTGACCATTGGGGTGACTTCCTGTGGTTATATATGACCATTGGGGTGACTTCCTGTGGTTATATATGAACATTTGGGTGACTTCCTGTGGTTATATATGAACATTTGGGTGACTTCCTGTGGTTATATATGAACATTTGGGTGACTTCCTGTGGTTATATATGAACATTTGGGTGACTTCCTGTGGTTATATATGAACATTAGGGTGACTTCCTGTGGTTATATATGAACATTTGGGTGACTTCCTGTGGTTATATATGAACATTTGGGTGACTTCCTGTGGTTATATATGAACATTAGGGTGACTTCCTGTGGTTATATATGAACATTAGGGTGACTTCCTGTGGTTATATATGAACATTTGGGTGACTTCCTGTGGTTATATATGACCATTGGGGTGACTTCCTGTGGTTATATATGACCATTGGGGTGACTTCCTGTGGTTATATATGACCATTGGGGTGACTTCCTGTGGTTATATATGAACACTGGGGTGACTTCCTGTGGTTATATATGAACATTTGGGTGACTTCCTGTGGTTATATATGACCATTGGGGTGACTTCCTGTGGTTATATATGACCATTGGGGTGACTTCCTGTGGTTATATATGACCATTGGGGTGACTTCCTGTGGTTATATATGAACACTGGGGTGACTTCCTGTGGTTATATATGAACATTTGGGTGACTTCCTGTGGTTATATATGACCATTGGGGTGACTTCCTGTGGTTATATATGACCATTGGGGTGACTTCCTGTGGTTATATATGACCATTGGGGTGACTTCCTGTGGTTATATATGAACATTGGGGGTGACTTCCTGTGGTTATATATGAACATTGGGGTGACTTCCTGTGGTTATATATGAACATTGGGGTGACTTCCTGTGGTTATATATGAACATTGGGGGTGACTTCCTGTGGTTATATATGAACATTGGGGTGACTTCCTGTGGTTATATATGACCATTGGGGTGACTTCCTGTGGTTATATATGAACATTGGGGGTGACTTCCTGTGGTTATATATGAACATTAGGGTGACTTCCTGTGGTTATATATGACCATTGGGGTGACTTCCTGTGGTTATATATGAACATTAGGGTGACTTCCTGTGGTTATATATGAATATTAGGGTGACTTCCTGTGGTTATATATGAACATTGGGGTGACTTCCTGTGGTAATATATGAACATTGGGGGTGACTTCCTGTGGTTATATATGAACACTGGGGTGACTTCCTGTGGTTATATATGAACACTGGGGTGACTTCCTGTGGTTATATATGAATATTAGGGTGACTTCCTGTGGTTATATATGAACATTGGGGTGACTTCCTGTGGTTATATATGAACATTGGGGGTGACTTCCTGTGGTTATATATGAATATTAGGGTGACTTCCTGTGGTTATATATGAACACTGGGGTGACTTCCTGTGGTTATATATGAACACTGGGGTGACTTCCTGTGGTTATATATGACCATTGGGGTGACTTCCTGTGGTTATATATGAACACTGGGGTGACTTCCTGTGGTTATATATGAACATTGGGGGTGACTTCCTGTGGTTATATGTGAATATTAGGGTGACTTCCTGTGGTTATATATGAACACTGGGGTGACTTCCTGTGGTTATATATGAATATTAGGGTGACTTCCTGTGGTTATATATGAACACTGGGGTGACTTCCTGTGGTTATATGTGAATATTAGGGTGACTTCCTGTGGTTATATATGAACACTGGGGTGACTTCCTGTGGTTATATATGAACATTGGGGGTGACTTCCTGTGGTTATATATGACCATTAGGGGTGACTTCCTGTGGTTATATATGAATATTAGGGTGACTTCCTGTGGTTATATATGAACATTAGGGGTGACTTCCTGTGGTTATATATGAACATTGGGGGTGACTTCCTGTGGTTATATATGAACATTAGGGTGACTTCCTGTGGTTATATATGAACACTGGGGTGACTTCCTGTGGTTATATATGAACACTGGGGTGACTTCCTGTGGTTATATATGACCATTGGGGTGACTTCCTGTGGTTATATATGAACATTAGGGTGACTTCCTGTGGTTATATATGAACACTGGGGTGACTTCCTGTGGTTATATATGAACACTGGGGTGACTTCCTGTGGTTATATATGAACACTGGGGTGACTTCCTGTGGTTATATATGACCATTGGGGTGACTTCCTGTGGTTATATATGAACACTGGGGTGACTTCTCGTATTTTAATATAAAAACAAATATGTATTGTTAAACTTACCATACATTCCTTACTGTTTTGGTCGTATCCTTCGCCGGAGGCTCTGCGAAAGAGTTACCAGGGAATTGTCTCTCATGGGATACAAGGCTGGAAAACCCATAGAGAAAAGCTCTCGGTCAGGATTATTATCACAGCTCACATATTTAAGAGAGATGGATCCTTTGCCCGCAGGTGTTGGTACTACATATATATTATTACAACACTTCAAATTATTCATTATATGTAGGGAAACATCACAACAGGAAGGGAAGTACAAGGAGAAAGCGCCAAGCCATTACGCCTATATAGCACTTGGAAGGGGTCAGGATAAGATTTGGGACGGGGGGGGGGGGGAGGGAAGGAACCAAGCCCAACCACTTAGACGATCGGGGATTGAACGCCGACCTGCAGGAAGCGAGACCATCGCTCTACCGTCCAGCCCAAGTGGTTGGGTCACCTCCAGAGGAGTATACATTAATTGCATATAATGTTTTACCTGTGAGGAATATATCACATGTACCAGAGACTCACCGGGACAGTCACTATATTGGAGCAATGTTTTTGAGGTGAGGTGAAGGTTGAGGTGAAATGAGGTGGTCAGATAGAGTAACATCAGGTATGATGAGGTACAGTAGAGTGACGTCAGGTATGATGAGATCTGGTAGAGTGACGTCAGGTATGATGAGGTCTGGTAGAGTGACGGCAGGTATGATGAGGTCTGGTAGAGTGACGTCAGGTATGATGAGGTTTGGTTGAGTGACGTCAGATATGATGAGGTTTGGTTGAGTGACGTCAGGTATGATGAGGTCTGGAAGAGTGACATCAGGTATGATAAGGTCTGGCAGAGTGACATCAGGTATGATGAGGTCTGGTTGAGTGACGGCAGGTATGATGAGGTTTGGTAGAGTAACGTCAGGTATGATGAGGTCTGGTAGAGTGACATCAGGTATGATGAGGTCTGGTAGAGTGACGTCAGGTATGATGAGGTCTGCTAGAGTGACGTCAGATATGATGAGGTCTGGTAGAGTGACGTCAGGTATGATGAGGTCTGGTAGAGTAACGTCAGGTATGATGAGATCTGGTAGAGTGACGTCAGGTATGATGAGGTCTGGTTGAGTGACGTCAGGTATGATGAGTTCTGGTAGAGGGACGTCAGGTATGATGAGGACTGGTAGGGTAACGTCATGTATGATGAGGTCTGGTAGAGTGACGTCATGTATGATGAGGCCTGGTAGAGTGACGTCAAGTATGATGAGATCTCGTAGAGGGACGTCAGATATGATGAGGTCTGGTAGAGTGACGTCAGGTATGATGAGGTCTGGTAGAGTGACGACAGGTATGATGAGGTCTGGAAGAGTAACGTCAGGTATGATGAGGTCTGGTAGAGTGACATCAGGTATGATGAGGTCTGGTAGGGTAACGTCATGTATGATGAGGTCTGGTAGAGTGACGTCATGTATGATGAGGCCTGGTAGAGTGATGTCAGGTGTGATGAGGTCTGGTAGAGTGACGTCATGAATGATGAGGTCTGGTAGAGTGACGTCAAGTATGATGAAGTCTGGTAGAGAGACGTCAAGTATGATGAGGCCTGGTAGAGTGACGTCAGGTATGATGAGGTTTGGTAGAGTGACGTCAGGTATGATGAGGTCTGGTAGAGTGACGTCAGGTATGATGAGGTCTGGTTGAGTGACACCAGGTATGATGAGATCTGGTAGAGAGACGTCATGTATGATGAGGTCTGATAAAGTGACGTCAGGTATGATGAGGTCTGGTAGAGTGACGCCAGGTATAATGAGGTCTGGTAGAGTGACGTCAGGTATGATGAGGTCTGGTAGAGTGACGCCAGGTATAATGAGGTCTGGTAGAGTGACGTCAGGTATGATGAGGTCTGGTAGAGTGACACCAGGTATGGTGAGGTCTGGTAGAGTGGCGTCAGGTATGATGAGGTCTGGTAGAGTGACGCCAGGTATGATGAAGTCTGGTAGAGTGGCATCAGGTATGATGAGGTCTGGTAGAGTGACGCCAGGTATGATGAGGTCTGGTAGAGTGACGTCAGGTATGATGAGGTCTGGTAGAGTGACGTTTGGTTTGATGAGGTCTTGTAGAGTGACGTCAGGTATGATGAGGTCTGGTAGAGTGATATCAGGTTTGATGAAGTCTTGTAGAGTGACGTCAGGTATGATGAGGTCTGCAGGTAGAGTGACGTCAGGTATGATGATGTCTGGTAGAGTGACGTTTGGTTTGATGAGGTCTTGTAGAGTGACGTCAGGTATGATGAGCTCTGGTATAGTGACATCAGGTATGATGAGGTCTGGTTGAGTGACGTCAGGTATGATGAGGTCTGGTAGAGTGACGTCAGGTATGATGAGGTCTGGTTGAGTGACGTCAGGTATGATGAGGTCTGGTAGAGTGACGTCAGGTATGATGAGGTCTGGTAGAGTAACGTCAGGTATGATGAGGTCTGCTAGAGTGACGTCAGGTATGATGAGGTCTGGTAGAGTGACGTCAGGTATGATGAGGTCTGCTAGAGTGACGTCAGGTATGATGAGGTCTGGTAGAGTGACGTCAGGTATGATGAGGTCTGGTAGAGTGATATCAGGTATGGTGAGGTCTGGTTGAGTGAAGTCAGGTATGATGAGGTCTGGTTGAGTGACGTCAGGTATGATGAGGTCTGGTAGTGTAACGTCAGGTATGATGAGATCTGGTAGAGTGACGTCAGGTATGATGAGGTCTGGTTGAGTGACGTCAGGTATGATGAGTTCTGGTAGAGGGACGTCAGGTATGATGAGGACTGGTAGGGTAACGTCATGTATGATGAGGTCTGGTAGAGTGACGTCATGTATGATGAGGCCTGGTAGAGTGACGTCAGGTATGATGAGATCTCGTAGAGGGACGTCAGATATGATGAGGTCTGGTAGAGTGACGTCAGGTATGATGAGGTCTGGTAGAGTGACGACAGGTATGATGAGGACTGGTAGAGTAACGTCAGGTGTGATGAGGTCTGGTAGAGTGACATCAGGTATGATGAGGTCTGGTAGGGTAACGTCATGTATGATGAGGTCTGGTAGAGTGACGTCATGTATGATGAGGCCTGGTAGAGTGATGTCAGGTGTGATGAGGTCTGGTAGAGTGACGTCATGAATGATGAGGTCTGGTAGAGTGACGTCAGGTATGATGAAGTCTGGTAGAGAGATGTCAAGTATGATGAGGCCTGGTAGAGTGACGTCAGGTATGATGAGGTTTGGTAGAGTGACGTCAGGTATGATGAGGTCTGGTAGAGTGACGTCAGGTATGATGAGGTCTGGTTGAGTGTTACCAGGTATGATGAGATCTGGTAGAGAGACGTCATGTATGATGACGTCATGTAAATTGACGTCAGGTATGATGAGGTCTGGTAGAGTGACGCCAGGTATAATGAGGTCTGGTAGAGTGACGTCAGGTATGGTGAGGTCTGGTAGAGTGACGCCAGGTATAATGAGGTCTGGTAGAGTGACGTCAGGTATGATGAGGTCTGGTAGAGTGACACCAGGTATGGTGAGGTCTGGTAGAGTGGCGTCAGGTATGATGAGGTCTGGTAGAGTGACGCCAGGTATGATGAAGTCTGGTAGAGTGGCATCAGGTATGATGAGGTCTGGTAGAGTGACGCCAGGTATGATGAGGTCTGGTAGAGTGACGTCAGGTCTGATGAGGTCTGGTAGAGTGACGTTTGGTTTGATGAGGTCTTGTAGAGTGACGTCAGGTATGATGAGGTCTGGTAGAGTGACATCAGGTTTGATGAAGTCTTGTAGAGTGACGTCAGGTATGATGAGGTCTAGTAGAGTGACGTCAGGTATGATGATGTCTGGTAGAGTGACGTTTGGTTTGATGAGGTCTTGTAGAGTGACGTCAGGTATGATGAGCTCTAGTATAGTGACATCAGGTATGATGAGGTCTGGTTGAGTGACGTCAGGTATGATGAGGTCTGGTAGAGTGACGACAGGTATGATGAGGTCTGGAAGAGTAACGTCAGGTATGATGAGGTCTGGTAGAGTGACGTCAGGTATGATGAGGTCTGGTTGAGTGACGTCAGGTATGATGAGGTCTGGTAGAGTGAAGTCAGGTATGATGAGGTCAGGTAGAGTGACGTCAGGTATGATGAGGTCTGGTAGAGTGACGTCAGGTTTGATGAGGTCTGGTAGAGTGACGTCAGGTATGATGAGGTCTGGTAGAGTGACGGCAGGTATGATGAGGTCTGGTAGAGTGACGTCAGGTATGATGAGGTCTGGTAGAGTGACGGCAGGTATGATGAAGTCTGGTAGAGTGCCGTCAGGTATGATGAGGTCTGGCAGAGTGACGGCAGGTATGATGGGGTCTGGTAGAGTGACGTCAGGTTTGATGAGGTCTGGTAGAGTGACGGCAGGTATGATGGGGTCTGGTAGAGTGATGTCAGGTATGATGAGGTCTGGTAGAGTGACGGCAGGTATGATGGGGTCTGGTAGAGTGACGGCAGGTATGATGAGGTCTGGTAGAGTGACGGCAGGTATGATGGGGTCTGGTAGAGTGACGTCAGGTATGATGAGGTCTGGTAGAGTGACGCCAAGGTATGATGAGGTCTGGTAGAGTGACATCAGGTTTGATGAAGTCTTGTAGAGTGACGTCTGGTATGATGAGGTCTGGTAGAGTGACGTCAGGTATGATGATGTCTGGTAGAGTGACGTTTGGTTTGATGAGGTCTTGTAAAGTGACGTCAGGTATAATGAGGTCTGGTAGAGTGACGTCAGGTATGATTAGGTCTGGTAGAGTGACGTCAGGTATGATGAGGTCTGGTTGAGTGACGTCTGGTATGATGAGGTTTGGTAGAGTGACGGCAGGTATGATGAGGTCTGGTAGAGTGACGTCAGGTATGATGAGGTTTGGTAGAGTGACGGCAGGTATGATGAGGTCTGGTAGAGTGACGTCAGGTATGATGAGGTCTGGTAGAGTGACGGCAGGTATGATGAGGTCTGGTAGAGTGACGTCAGGTATGATGAGGTCTGGTAGAGTGACGTCAGGTATGATGAGGTCTGGTAGAGTGACGGCAGGTATGATGAGGTCTGGTAGAGTGACGTCAGGTATGATGGGGTCTGGTAGAGTGACGGCAGGTATGATGGGGTCTGGTAGAGTGACGTCAGGTATGATGGGGTCTGGTAGGGTAACGTTGTAATGACAGGTAAGAGAAGGGCTGCTACCATTGTAATACTCGCTGCTAATTGTTATATAATAACTCTCGGTCCGTAAGCACCAGAACCTAAATAATTACTCAAGATGAACTGAGCTCTGAGTAGACAACATAAAGGAGTAGAGAGCGATAGAGAGCAAGGGAGAGAAAGAGAGCAAGGGAGAGAGAGAGCAAGAAAAAGCCAGCGAAAGGGAGAGAGAGAGCAAGAAAAAGACAGCGAATGGGAGAGAGAGCGGGGGCTAGAGACTGAGGAAGAGTGGAGTGGACGAGAGAAATCCTGCGAGAGAGAGAGAGAGATAGAGCCGGAGAGAGAGAGAGAGAGAGAGAGAGAGAGAGAGAGAGAGAGAGAGAGAGAGAGAGAGAGAGAGAGAGAGAGAGAGAGAGAGAGAGAGAGAGAGAGAGAGAGAGAGAGAGAGAGAGAGAGAGAGAGAGAGAGAGAGAGAGAGAGAGAGAGAGAGAGAGAGAGAGAGAGAGAGAGAGAGAGAGAGAGAGAGAGAGAGAGAGAGAGAGAGAGAGAGAGAGAGAGAGAGAGAGAGAGAGAGAGAGAGAGAGAGAGAGAGAGAGAGAGAGAGAGAGAGAGAGAGAGAGAGAGAGAGAGAGAGAGAGAGAGAGAGAGAGAGAGAGAGAGAGAGAGAGAGAGAGAGAGAGAGAGAGAGAGAGAGAGAGAGAGAGAGAGAGAGAGAGAGAGAGAGAGAGAGAGAGAGAGAGAGAGAGAGAGAGAGAGAGAGAGAGAGAGAGAGAGAGAGAGAGAGAGAGAGAGAGAGAGAGAGAGAGAGAGAGAGAGAGAGAGAGAGAGAGAGAGAGAGAGAGAGAGAGAGAGAGAGAGAGAGAGAGAGAGAGAGAGAGAGAGAGAGAGAGAGAGAGAGAGAGAGAGAGAGAGAGAGAGAGAGAGAGAGAGAGAGAGAGAGAGAGAGAGAGAGAGAGAGAGAGAGAGAGAGAGAGAGAGAGAGAGAGAGAGAGAGAGAGAGAGAGAGAGAGAGAGAGAGAGAGAGAGAGAGAGAGAGAGAGAGAGAGAGAGAGAGAGAGAGAGAGAGAGAGAGAGAGAGAGAGAGAGAGAGAGAGAGAGAGAGAGAGAGAGAGAGAGAGAGAGAGAGAGAGAGAGAGAGAGAACTTAGGACTTGGAGATGTATAATATACTCCCAGCACAGGTGTAATGCACAAATGAATGATAAACGGATCATGGCCTGCCACTCGAATAATCCTGGAACCACTTACGGTGTATTATATACTAAACGGGAGCAAGGCTCGACACACTACTTCTGACACACCGCAACAATGATCTCAAGGGCACTAGGTCTCAAGAGGTCAAATGGGATGGAAAGTCCAATACCACTAAGACAAGAACCATTAATGCACACTGGAATGACACTTGCAAATATGACTATATTTAACACATATAAAAAAACACATACTAAATATGTTCCCTACCGGAGGCAAAAATAATTGAATGGTGAGGTGCTTAGTATAAGTGAGCCGTACTTACTACCGGTTGTTCAAACTGACCTTGAGACGATGTCCTTCCCGGAGTCACAAACACACTCCGAGACTCCTGGTTCAACCTTGACGACGAGCGGACGTCTGGACACCACCTCCGCCTGGGAGCCACCTGATCACGTTCTGTTTTCGCGTTTTGACTTTACTGCTGCCGTTTGGCATCCTTATTCAACGGTCCGGTTGTACGACGCCTGGCGCACATATCGCCATGGGTCACGGGATTGTTGATAGTTTTTTTTTGTTTACGTGTTCTGACTGGTACTCACCTAATTGTACTTGCGGGGGTTGAGCTTTGGCTCTTTGGTCCCGCCTCTCAACTGTCAATCAACTGGTGTACAGATTCCTGAGCCTACTGGGCTCTGTCATATCTACATTTGAAACTGTGGATGGAGTCAGCCTCCACCACATCACTTCCTAGTGCATTCAATTGATTAACTACTCTGATTCTGAAAAAAATCCTTCTAACGTCTCTGTGGCTCATCTGGGTACTAAGTTTCCACCTGTGTCCCCTTGTTTATGTCCCACCCGTGCTGAAGAGTTTGTCTTTGTCCACCCTGTCAATTCCCCTGAGAATTTTCTAGGTGGTTATCATGTCTCCCCTTACTCTTCTGTTTTCCAGGGAAGTGAGGTTCAGCTCCTTTAGCCTTTCCTCGTAGCTCAATCCTCTCAGTTCCGGGACGAGCCTGGTGGCATACCGCTGAATCTTCTCTAACTTTGTCTTGTGTTTAACTAGGTATGGACTCCAGGCTGGAGCTGCATACTTCAGGATTGGTCTTACATAAGTGGTATACAGGGTTCTGAAAGATTCCTTACACAAGTTTCTAAAGGCAGTTCTTATGTTGGCCAGTCTAGCATATGCCGCTGATGATATTCTTTTGATGTGGGCCTCTGGGGACAGGTTCGGTGTGATATCAACCCCCAGATCCTTCTCTCT
The DNA here is from genome assembly GCF_040958095.1 of Procambarus clarkii. Classification (NCBI taxonomy): domain Eukaryota; kingdom Metazoa; phylum Arthropoda; class Malacostraca; order Decapoda; family Cambaridae; genus Procambarus; species Procambarus clarkii. The sequence continues at coordinate 18,024,644 of NC_091201.1, forward strand.
ATTTAACTCTTGCAGGATTTCCCCTCCCAGATGATACCTTGTGTTCAGCCTCCTGCTCCCTTCGCCTAATTTCATCACCTTACACTTTGCTGAGTTGAACTTTAGCAGCCATTTTCTAGACCATTCCTCCAGTTTATTCAGGTCATCCTGTAGTCTCTGTCTATCTTCATCCGTCTTGATTCTTCTCATAATTTTTGCATCATCAGCGGAACATTGAAATGAATGAGTCTATACCCTCTGGAAGATCGTTCACATATATTAGAAACAGGATGGGTCCAAGTACTGAGCCCTGTGAGACTCCTCTGGTGACATCTCGCCACTCTGATGTCTCCCCCCTCACCATTACTCGCTGTTTCCTATTGCTTAAGTACTCCCTGTCACGTGGGGGTGGGCGGTCCGGGGCTCTGCTAACACTCGGCTGCTAGGGGCTCAAAGGGCCCAAATACTCAGCCCCTCCGACTCCCTGGATTCACCGGAGTCTCCTTGGTCACACAAGAGAGGACCAACAATGCCCACCTCCGCAGGTCTTTGCTTCCACCACAAAGGGGTGCCACTGATTCACCCTGGAAGCAATTCAGTCAGACACGGGGAAACTGCTGTTAACGGTTCCGGCCTAGACCCGTGGGGGAGTGAAGGAAGACTCAGGCTTACCTATAACCATAACCTCCCTGAGTCTTGCCTGCCAGACAAAAAAGGTTGCAGGAACTCCTTTCCCGCCTGTCTTCTCTATCTTCCTCTTAGCAAGGTCGCCAGCTGGGTTATTGTATCTGCATCCCAGCAATGCAGTTCAGTGGGTGTATTATATATTATTTGTAGCCAGAAATGTATGCTCATAGAGAAATATCACAAATGGAGGCACACTCAAACACAGTAATAAAATGTGTGGATTTACTGATGCAAATTACATGAACACACACACACAATCACAAGTAATACATGAATATGGAATATGGATAATGAGTCTGGAGATCGTCAGCCTCTTCTTCCACGACCATCCAACGCTCCTTCTACTGGGCAGGAAGACAGGAGTCTCACACTCTCACAGGAGGGCCTCTTCACCACGTCGGCACCTCTTCTTCACTGTCCTGCCATCCATACACACTGTCCTCTCTGACAGTCCTGGACACAAGCTGCCTTGCAGCCTACTCTACTATTAAAGTAATAAAGTCTTGCTGCCACATACACGAGTAAATATTGTGGCCTAACTAGCCTACTCATACAAGGGGTAATGGGAGGGAAAAATGATCTACCTTACACTCCTGGCTCACGACGCCTGTCCCTCGATGGTGTGAGGTTCCCACGCTTCCTTGGGTCGATCCTCGACGATCCAGGGCGTTCCACAGGTCCTCAGGTGTCGTGAAGCGTTCGCGTCGTCGCCGTTCCAATCCCTGAGATTCAGCTGCCCCAATCCTGGTTCATCGATGGGCGCTGAGCTAATCACTATTTTTCCCCACACTCGCCTCTCCCACAGGGCGTCGCTCCTTGTCCTAGGCACGGTGTCGTCCTTCCAAGATTCTCAGTGGATGTGACCCCAGTCACAGCTAGGCTTGCTCGCCCACCTTCCAGACCTCAACGTCCAGCCAGCGGCGCCGCCCAGCGTCGTCGCCGACTATTTTCCAAGTTTGGCACTTCTCTGCTCACTGAACTTGGTTCCTCTTTGGCTTCCCAGAAGCGCAGGGTCTCCAATAACTATGATGGCTGCGACAGCCAGCTCAATCCACTGAACAAGGCTTGCAGAGCCTCCAATCCCTGAGAGCAGACCGAGGCGCGTCCTGTCGCTTCCACGGTCAGTACAACTCTGACGTTGGCGCCGCCCGGGGCACTCGGTGACGTCATGGCGGGCCCTGATTTGTCGCCCGCGACCTACGTCGGCCAATCCGCGATCGGCTTGTCTCCCTTCCAAAAGGTCATATCTGCCGTAGGGGATACTGTTTCATTTTATAACAGGGCGCCAATTTTCCTTTATTTACAACTTATAATATAACCTCCTTCCATTAAATGGCAGCCGGTCTGGTCGCCACATATATCATTAGACTCCCTGAACCTCAGAGAATCAGTAGGGAGAGCTGATATGACTCTTTAAGCCGGCAAACGAAAGAAATAGGAGAGGGCACCGTAACATACCCCTCCCCTTAAAATAAGAGTCATATCGGAAGAGCAGCACTCAAGAGGGCAATCTATACTCTTGCTCCCTCCGTTCCTGAAGTGTCACTCCTCCAGTTGGTGACGTGGCTCGTACCACCTTGCCAGTCACTTGCCTCATTGTATCTCCACCTCGCATAGTACCGGGTGTGATGGGTGTTCCCTGAACACCTACAAGAAATCCTCTCTCCGTGGCTACGAGTGTACTCCCACGGCACGTTACCACTGTAAGATTCAGTGCATGCAGCGCCTCCACCGCGTCGTGTACTCCGAGATAGTCTTGCATTTCCACTGCGTCCTACAGGTACTCCATGTTTCCTCTCATGATCTCCTCTTCGCCAATCTTCTCTCTTCTCGGTTCCTCTTCTCCCGTAGGTGCGTTGTCTCCTCACAGTGGCACTTGTAACCTGTACTCCATCCAGCAGCTTCCTCTCTTCCACACTAGGCTTTTGCGATGGCCCAATGCCCCTCTGGTTAGGCTGGCGCCTACCCTGGGTGTACCTATTCCCTGCTTTCTTCGTATTGCCTTTCCTATACCATTCGCTCCTTCGCTCCCGACGAACATCTTCACTCCTCCATGAGATTCTCTTCCCTGCAGACGTCTTCTTCGGTTCGTGGTTGGGCTCATCCACCTCCCTGTGGCTCACCTCACCACGGTGGTTCATCTTGCACCTACCACTATTCATCTGGCCGGCATAGGGTGCACTGCGTCGTGGTTCCTCCACTCTGCCCCTCACTGCCGTTCGCTCATCCACTGAGCTTACTTTATTCACGTTTCTGTATGGAGGGAGTGCGGTCTGCAGCCTCCTCACCGCCCCAGGCGTTTGTACAGCTGCTCCTCGCCACTCCTCCACACGCATCATCAGGCTTAGTCGGAGGTCCCCGTCGGGGTTTTCCACAACCTCCGACGACCTCTCTGCACTCTCGCCCTCGTTGTCGTCGTCTCTGGCGACGTTTTCCCTGTCGAAGTCGGCTTCCTCACTATTATTTGGAGCGACTGATACCTCACCTGGCAGGGTTGTACCGCTGCTTGAAACATAGGCACTCCTGGCCCAATCGGGTTGTATCCTGCCTCCTCCGAGGTCATTACCCAGCACCATCTGTACATGCTCTAGGGGTAACTTAGGGGCTACAGCTACTATAGCTCTCTCGACTCCGTAGTCGGCAATCAGCTGTACTTCGTGAAGTGGCAACCTGTATTCCTCCCCCACACTGCGTATCCTCACCACTCCCACAGGTGAATCATTAAATTCCTTGGGGAGAATACTCCTGGTCACCATACTTATGTCAGCACCCGTATCTCGAAGCACGGCAACCTCCACTGGGTCTGACTTTCCAAACTTCACGTTGGCCTCGAAAACGAAGGGATGTTCACCCAACTTCATTTCCCAACCATTCACGTTGGGTCCACTATAATATGGGGTGTGAACAAACACTCTCTCCTCTTCCAACATTAATCCTACATTCCTTTGGTGCTCCTCACACTCGCGGGCATAATGTCCTCTCACGCCACAGTTGTAGCATCGGCTGCCTCTCCTGGGCGGCCACTCGCTAGTCACTCTGGCGGTACCACTTGCAGACGTCCCCTGGGTCCTCCTTGGACTCCCTGTCGTCGTATCCGGGACTGCAGCACTCGCTCCCGAGTTAGGTCCACTGCTCACAGCTTGGGGCTTCCTCCCCGCGTCTCTTGAGCTCTTGAACCACGTTACTTCATCGGGCACACTACTCTTGGGAGAGTCCCCACCCGTCCTCGCTCCTCCTGAACTCCTAAAGTTCCCTCCCGACCTGGGGTAAGGCGAGTGTCTGGGCGGCCCCTCCCTCCTGATATGTAGTGCCTCCTCCAGCATGTCGGCTCGATCCGCTGCAGCCTTCAGGTCCTTAATACCTGCTTCTCTCACCCTTACTCGCAACTCAGGATGGAGCACCGACATGAACTTCTCCATCACTATCAGTCGTTTAACATCATCCACCGACTCCGCTTCCTCCGCCTTCAACCATCGTAGGAATTTCCGTTCCATCTCCCTGGCGGTCTCGGCGTAAGTCTTTCCCGACGCTCTTGTACACTCTCTGAACCGCTTCCGGTACATCTCCGGAGTCAGCCGGAATGAGTGGAGAACCGCATTCTTAATCGCGTCATAACTAGTACACTCCTCTAGGTCCAGCATGTTATAGGCTTCCCGGGCCTCTCCAGTCAACCTGCCCTGGACCAGAGCAGCCCAATCATCTTCCGGCCACTCCTTCAGAGTCGCTATCCGCTCAAAGTGTTCGAAGAACGCCTCAGCTTCTTGTGGTTCGAACGTAGGTAAGTCACGTTCCCTTACCTTGAGGTCATCCCGCCGTGCATGTAGTGAGGGCAGACCACGTTCAACGCGACGCAATTCGACTTCTTTCTTTGCCTTTATCTCCTCCAGTCGCAGTTGTCTCTCTCCTTCTTCTCGCTGCAGCTGCAGCCGTGCTTCTCGCTCACCTCGCTGCAGCTCAGCTGCACGTTCCTCTCGCTGCATTTGCGCTTCTCTTTCCTCTCGTCGCAGCTGGGCTTCCAGTTGCATCTTCATTATTTCCAGTTGCAGGCTCCTCTTACTACAGCTGGACCTTCCACTGCTCCCATGTTCACTGTGAATTCTCTCCACACTGGTAGGCGCTTGGGGTGGCCCTAGTCGGGACGGTTCACCTTGCGACGGCTCTCCTCGGGACGGCTCCTCTTGAGATGGCTCCTCTCCCGTCGCTTCCTCTCGAGCTGTGAGCTGTGCCATGATCTCTATCCTTCGCTCCGCTACCTTAGTCGTCCTCAACCTGATCCCAAAGTGGTTTGCCACTTGTTGGAGCTGGGCCTTGGTACACTCTTCTAAAATTCTCTCGTCCCTTGTGTCAATAAATTTCTTTACTTTGTCTTCCTCCATCTCTATATCATTGAGCATACACGACAGCACAGACAAGTTAGTAGGCACTAATTTCACCGTTTCAGTCCCTTAGCTGGTTGAGTAACAGTACCACCGAATTCACTGGCCACACTGTATTAGTACCCTGGCAACACTTGTCTTGAAATTTGGTCCACACTGTAGCTTGATCCGCGCTTCCTGGCGAAGTTCCCAGTTCTTGGCTACTGGGGTTCGAATCCTGGCAAGGTCGCCAGTTCTCTTGTCACGTGGGGGTGGGCGGTCCGGGGCTCTGCTAACACTCGGCTGCTAGGGGCTCAAAGGGCCCAAATACTCAGCCCCTCCGACTCCCTGGATTCACCGGAGTCTCCTTGGTCACACAAGAGAGGACCAACAATGCCCACCTCCGCAGGTCTTTGCTTCCACCACAAAGGGGTGCCACTGATTCACCCTGGAAGCCCTTCAGTCAGACACGGGGAAACTGCTGTTAACGGTTCCAGCCTAGACCCGTGGGGGAGTGAAGGAAGACTCAGGCTTACCTATAACCATAACCTCCCTGAGTCTTGCCTGCCAGACAAAAAAGGTTGCAGGAACTCCTTTCCCGCCTGTCTTCTCTATCTTCCTCTTAGCAAGGTCGCCAGCTGGGTTATTGTATCTGCATCCCAGCAATGCAGTTCAGTGGGTGTATTATATATTATTTGTAGCCAGAAATGTATGCTCATAGAGAAATATCACAAATGGAGGCACACTCAAACACAGTAATAAAATGTGTGGATTTACTGATGCAAATTACATGAACACACACACACAATCACAAGTAATACATGAATATGGAATATGGATAATGAGTCTGGAGATCGTCAGCCTCTTCTTCCACGACCATCCAACGCTCCTTCTACTGGGCAGGAAGACAGGAGTCTCACACTCTCACAGGAGGGCCTCTTCACCACGTCGGCACCTCTTCTTCACTGTCCTGCCATCCATACACACTGTCCTCTCTGACAGTCCTGGACTCAAGCTGCCTTGCAGCCTACTCTACTATTAAAGTAATAAAGTCTTGCTGCCACATACACGAGTAAATATTGTGGCCTAACTAGCCTACTCATACAAGGGGTAATGGGAGGGAAAAATGATCTACCTTACACTCCTGGCTCACGACGCCTGTCCCTCGATGGTGTGAGGTTCCCACGCTTCCTTGGGTCGATCCTCGACGATCCAGGGCGTTCCACAGGTCCTCAGGTGTCGTGAAGCCTTCGCGTCGTCGCCGTTCCAATCCCTGAGATTCAGCTGCCCCAATCCTGGTTCATCGATGGGCGCTGAGCTAATCACTATTTTTCCCCACACTCGCCTCTCCCACAGGGCGTCGCTCCTTGTCCTAGGCACGGTGTCGTCCTTCCAAGATTCTCAGTGGATGTGACCCCAGTCACAGCTAGGCTTGCTCGCCCACCTTCCAGACCTCAACGTCCAGCCAGCGGCGCCGCCCAGCGTCGTCGCCGACTATTTTCCAAGTTTGGCACTTCTCTGCTCACTGAACTTGGTTCCTCTTTGGCTTCCCAGAAGCGCAGGGTCTCCAATAACTATGATGGCTGCGACAGCCAGCTCAATCCACTGAACAAGGCTTGCAGAGCCTCCAATCCCTGAGAGCAGACCGAGGCGCGTCCTGTCGCTTCCACGGTCAGTACAACTCTGACGTTGGCGCCGCCCGGGGCACTCGGTGACGTCATGGCGGGCCCTGATTTGTCGCCCGCGACCTACGTCGGCCAATCCGCGATCGGCTTGTCTCCCTTCCAAAAGGTCATATCTGCCGTAGGGGATACTGTTTCATTTTATAACAGGGCGCCAATTTTCCTTTATTTACAACTTATAATATAACCTCCTTCCATTAAATGGCAGCCGGTCTGGTCGCCACATATATCATTAGACTCCCTGAACCTCAGAGAATCAGTAGGGAGAGCTGATATGACTCTTTAAGCCGGCAAACGAAAGAAATAGGAGAGGGCACCGTAACATCCCTTATCCACTGGAGCACCTTCCCTTTTACTCCTGCCTGTTGCTCCAACTTTTTTAACAGCCTTTTATGGGGTACTGTGTCAAAGGCTTTTTGGCAATGTAGGAAAATGCAGTCGGCCCACCCTTCCCTTTCCTGCCTAATTTTCGTTGCCTGGTCATAAAATTCTATTAAACCTGTGAGGCATGATTTACCATCTCTGAACCCATGTTGGTGGTGCGTTACAAAGTTATTTCCCTCCAGATGCTCTACGAGCCTTTTCCTCACGTTCTTCTCCATCACCTTGCATGGTATACAAGTTAAGGAAACTGGCCTGTAATTCAGTGCCTCTTGCCTGTCACCCGTTTTGTATATTGGGGTCATGTTAGCTGTCTTCCAACTTTCTGGTAAGTCTCCTGTTTCCAGTGACCTGTTATACACCATAGAGAGTGGCACACTTAGTGTTTCTGCACCTTCCTTTAGTATCCGTGGTAAGATTCTGTCAGGCCCAACAGCCTTTGTCACATCCAGCTCCAGTAGACACCTTTTGACCTCATCACTGGTGAGGTCAAATTCCTCCAAGGCTGCTTGGTTTGCCGTCTCCTCATTTAGTGCAGGGGCTTCTCCTTGTTCTATTGTGAAGACCTCCTGGAATCTCTTGTTGAGTTCTTCACACACCTCCTTGTCATTCTCTGTGTATCTGTTCTCCCCTTTTCGCAGCTTCATCACTTGTTCCTTCACTGCTGTTTTCCTCCTGATGTGGCTGTGGAGCAGCTTTGGTTGGGTCTTGGCTTTACTCGCGATGTCATTTTCAAACTGTCTCTCTGCTTCACTCCTCACTCTGAGGTACTCATTTCTGGCCCTCTGGTATCTCTCCCTGCTCTCTGGTGTTCTGTTATTTCTGTAGTTTCTCCATGTTCTTTTACTCAGTTGCTTTGCTACCTTGCAATCCTGGTTGAACCATGGGTTTTTCTGTTGTTTTTCGTTTTTCTCCTTTTGGACGGGGTTAAACCTGTCTGCAGCTTCCTGGCACTTCTGGGTGACAAAATCCATCATGACCTGCTCATTCTTGTCTCTAAGTTCTGTTTCCATTGGTATTCCCCTGAGGAAGTTCCTCATCTCATCATATTTTTCCTCTTCGGTAATTCAGTCTTTTTCCCTCTGCTCCCATCCTTGGATAGGTTATCCCTACCTCCACCAAGTACTCAACGGTCAGTACACTGTGGCACTCATTCCTATGGGGGCTTCAACTTTGACTTCCCCTATTTCTGACTCATTCAGGGTGAATATCAAGTCGAGTCTAGCTGGTTCATCATTGCCTCTCACTCTTGTGGGTTCCTTGACATGCTGGCTCAGAAAATTCCTTGTTGCCACTTCCAAGAGTTTAGCTCTCCACGTATCTGCACCACCATGTGGGTCCCCATTCTCCCAGTCTATCTTTCCATGGTTGAAATCGCCCATGATTAAGAGTCTTGAGCCATTCCTGCAGGCAACTGAAGCTGCTCTTTCTATTATATTAGTGGTTGCCATGTTGTTCCTATCAAACTCCTGTCTAGGTCTTCTGTCATTTAGGGGAGGGTTGTAAATGACTGCCACTATTATCTTAGGTCCACCCATTGTTATAGTTCCTGTTACGTAATCTCTGAATCCGTCACAGCCCTGAATTTCCATCTCATCAAAACTCTAGTCCTTCCTTATCAGCAGGGCCACTCCTCCACCTCATCTCCCTTCCCTCTCTTTCCTTACTATATAGTAGTCCTTTGGAAACACAGCATCTGTTATGACTCCTGACAATTTTGTTTCCATTAGTCCTATTACATCAGGGTTTTCTTCTTGCACCCTTTCTGCCAGTTCACTTGCTTTATTGGTAATCCCATCAATGTTTGAGTACATTACCTTGAAGCTCCCTTTCTTATATCCAATTTCACCCTCACTCCCCACAAGTGTAGGAGGTTGTTCTATGGTCACTGCTACTTAGGTAGGCTCATCCTCCTGTGAGGTAGTTGCCAGGGGTTCAGGGGGAGGTGGAGTGGGGGATGGAGGGCTTAGGTCTTCCTCAGGCCTGCTTGGGGCAGGAAGAAGTCCTGGGGGTGAGGGAGCAGGGATTGCTTGGGGAGAGGGCACGCCCTCCTGCGGTGTAGTTGACAGGGGTTTGGAGGGAGATGGAGTGGGGGATAGAGGGCTTTGGTCTTGCTCAGGCCTGCTTTAGACAGGGAGAAGACCAGGGGCTGGGAAAGCAGGGGCTACTTGGGGTAAGGGGAGGGGGAGGATTTGGGTTTCACGATGGGCATTATGCAGGGGCAAGGAAGGGTTTGTGCTAGGGGATAGGGAGGGGCCCTATTGGGTGGTGGGCTGGGGTGTTGCATTTTCCCCTGAGGTTCCTGGGTTGCTGGATTGGGGTTCCCCACTTCCCTCTGGGATTGCTGGGTTGGAGGCTGAGGTTCCCTGGCTCCCTTCCCTCTCCTTGCGCCTTTTTCTTGCACCTCACCTTGCTTGGTTCTCCCGGCGGGGTGACGGTGTTCGGGGCCGGCTTGGCCGAGAGGTACCGGGGGTTGGAGGGTCTTGGTGGTGTCCTGGTGTGCCCTCAGCCGTAGTGGGCGGCTTGCTTCTGCTCTACCAGATGTCACTGGATGACTTTTGCGTTTTAGTTGGGGGCAGGGATGCCAGATTGGGCTACTTGTAGCCCAATTCGGTTACCAATTAGGATAATTGTATTCAATTAAAAAGCCATCTATGTATGTCGCTACTTACTACTTTTTCGGCTACAGTTAAAATAAGCTGGGCTGCTTATTCTAAAAAGTGAATCAATCGGGAAAAAAATATTTGGCTACTTTTATTGTAAAGTTTGTGACATTTAGTTCTTCAGCTCGCGACTTTCGGCAACTCAAATCTGGCTCCCCTGTAGGGGGCCGAGTTTTGGTTTTGCTATCTGGTGTTCTCTGTGTGGGGCGGGGCGGATGCTTGTCATCCTGAGGGACTCCTGGGGCTCCCCAATCATCTGTCTGTCTATGTTTCTTTGCCACATGGCATATTAGTTTCCAGTGATTGGCGTCACTTTGTTTCGCGATTTGACTTGGCGTTTCATCTTTCCGGGCTTCGCGATTAACCATTACCGGGTACACCGGGGCGCCTCCGATCCCACGATCGGCGTCGCTCCTACAACAACAACATCAATGGAGTTCCACCTGCGCTGCCGTTGAGTGAGGACGTGTCACTTGTCCGCTCCGGCGGTTTGTGGTAGTTGCCGTTTTCGCCAGCAGGGGGTGTGGGGGTGTTTACCCTCCCTGCTGTTCCTGGTTGTGGAGACGTGGCGTGTTTTGCGATGGGCGGCCCTATTCCCGCTGTTGTGCGGTTAAACTCCATCGGATTGGAGTTTACTGGCCGTGCTGGTTACCCGCTGGTGGACGTGGTGTTGAGTGACATGCTTCGTGTCCCGGTTGGGGACGTATATGGCATTGAGCTGGTAACTGCTCACCGTGTTGTTATCAAGTTTGTGGGTGAGGCGGTGTACCGTGCTTTCTTACGGAGGTACGAGGGACGTACTTTGCAGTTACAGGACGGCACCGGGTCTGTGACCATTTCCGACCGTAGTGGTGCTGTGACGTATGTCAGTGTTCATGGCGCCCCCATGGAGTTTCCTGAGACTCTCCTCCAGAGATTCTTCCAGAGGTACGGCTCCGTCGTCAGTGTGCGGATGATCTCCCTGTCGTCTGGCACGTATTCGGGTGTGAAGACCAACATTCGGACCCTCAGGATGCGCCTGAGGTCGGACATACCGTGTTCTGTCCGGCTGTTGGGGTACTACGTGCCTGTGTTTTATGCCCGGCAACCCCGTACTTGCTTCCGGTGTGGCTTGTTGGGCATCAGGCTGCCGGGTGTACTGCTGATTCGGTCGCTCCTGTGAACTTGTTCCGTGAGGAGGATTTCCCGCTGCTCCCTCTGGAGGAGTACTCCGGGGGTGAGGAGGTGAGCGTCCCGTTCTCTGCTGCAGCTTCCCCGGCGGCGCCTGCCGTTCCTCCGATTGTTGCCGTCCCTCCTCCGGTTCTTGAGGTGCCGTCGGTTGGTCTGCCTGATCCTGTCGCTGTCCCAGCTGCTCCCGTGGGCCTTCCTGGAGCTCCCTGTGTGACGTCGCTGCCTTCTCCCTCGTCTTCTGATGCTGCGCCTGGCCCTGTGTCCGTGACTCGGGTCCCGGATGTGCTTGGTGCTGGGGTGGCTGCGGAGCCTCCTGCTGTGTGTGGCCCGGTTTCCCCTGTGGTTGAGGCTGCTGCCGTCCTGGTGTCGGTTCCTTCGGCTCGTGGTACCCGTGTTTCTGGGTCACTTACCGGCTCTGACGACATCCGGCGGTGCCCAAACGTTCCCGGCGTTCGTCTTCTTCCTGGGCCGACGCTGGTGACTTCAGTGACTGTGGGGCTTCGGATGTTGACAGTGTGGATACGGATGCGTCGATGTCTCCGTGGTTCGTGGTGGCGGAGGTCCATGTGCCTGCCGGTGCTGCTGCCTGTGTCTCGGACGTGCTTTCGGTTCTTTCTCCGCCGGGGACTCTCCACAGTGGGGGGTGGTGGCTTCCGCTGCCAGGGATGGTGTGGACTCTGGTGCTGGGCGTGGCCTGGTGGTGACGTTATGGAAGGATGCGCGCCGTCCGGGTTCCCTGCTGTCGTCTGGTGGTGTACCCGGGGCTGCGAGTACCCCTGTGGTGCGGGTGCGCGTTGGGGCCCTGGGGGACGTGTTGCCGGCGTCTGTGATGCCACCGGGTCATTGGTCGAAGATTGCCGAGTTACTGCTGTCTGACGGACCGGAGTGCTTTCGTGGGGGGCAAGTTCCCTTCCTGTGGGGGCGAGTGGCGACTTCTCGCCTCAAGAGTTCTACCATCTGGTTCCCCAGTTTGCGGGCGTTTGTTGCCCCGGTTCCGGATGTTATGGCGTCCCCGGTGGATGGACGAGACCCTTGGCAATGGGTGCTCTGGGAGGCGTTCAATGTAAGATTCCCGCGGGCCAAGTTCCCGGGCAAGTATGTGCTCTGATTTCTTGTGTATTTGCTCTGACATGCTGTGTGCCCTTCTGGCTGTTTGTTTGCCCTGTTTTATTATGTGCTTCTGCCTCTCCCTTTGTGCGTAGCTTTGCCGTGTGGCATATTAGTTTCTAGTGCTTGGCGTCACTCGTTTCGCGTTTCGGCTTAGCGTTTCGCCTTTCCTGGCTTTGCGATTCACCCTTCACGGGTACGCCGGGGCGCATCCGATCCCACGATCGTCGTCGCCCCTAACTCAACGACAACAACAACAACAACAAACACACTCCACACCTTCTCCCCCTCACCTGTGCCCTGGGTGTGATCTCTTATATCTAGCTGAACGTGAGGTCTTCGGCTTGCATTTGATGTGGAGGGGTTAATCCCTGTGGATTAGCATGACGGCGTCGTGTCTGACAACCTCGTGACCACATCATCATTGACCCGAGTTGTCCTGCCCCCCTTGTTAGCTTTTGTGAGGTGTGAATTTTCCATTTTGTTTTTGCCGACTGTCTGGCTCCGCGCCCCGGTGGCTGTTCTGCTGTTATACTGTTCTACTATTAACTGCTCTCTTGTTACAACGTCAGGTATGATGAGGTCAAGTTGGGTGGGGTGAAGTTAGGCTGGTCGAGGCCAGTGAGATGACGGTATGAGACATGAAACAGTACCTATAGCAACTACTTGGACAGACGTACATAAATAGACTGTTACAGCCAACAATGTTTATGTCTTTTACTATTAATTTTGTAGAAACCTTGAGAAAAACAGATTGAACATTCCAAGGCCTATAGTCCGTATGTACTATATTATGCCTTAGAACGTAGATAGCATATTAAACCTAGGATTGCTTGGCCACGTTAAGTTAAATTTTCAATAAATTAAAAAAAAATTAAGAAAATCATTTGGGCTAATTCTTTAGTACAAAAAGTAAACTTTTGGGGGCTAACATTCCATTTATGACATTTAGACAAAAAGTTGATATAATTATTATTATTATTATTGAGTGTGGGGCAGTATAATATATATATATATATATATATATATATATATATATATATATATATATATATATATATATATATATATATATATATATATATATATAAATATATATATATATATATATATATATATATATATATATATATATATATATATATATATATATATATATATATTTATATATATATATATATATATATATATATATATATATATATATATATATATATATATATATATATATATATATATATATATATTATTAAATATGACCGAAAAAGTAAGATTAATAATTCTAACACGAATTTTCTCAATCTTTCGTACATTTTGTTTCACTGTTGGAGGTAAATCAAAAATCAATTCTCCAAAATTCATTTTTATTTCTAGTCTGACGCGACACGAGCGCGTTTTGTAAAACTTATTACATTTTCAAAGACTTTAGTTCACAAATACACAACTGAATAGAACTTACGCATCTCCGATTTTATATCTACATTTGAGTGAGGTGGAAGGGGTGATGTGGCATTAACACAAGACAGAACAAGATGTGGTATTAATAGGGTATTAATTTCATCAACACAAGACAGAACAAGAGTATTAATAGGGTATTAATTTCATCAACACAAGACAGAACACGAAACAATGGATATTGAATAGAAGTGTTTGTAGAAAGCCTATTGGTCCATATTTCTTGATGCTTCTATATTGGAGCGGAGTCTTGAGGTGGGTAGAATATAGTTGTGCAATAATTGGCTGTTGATTGCTGGTGTTGACTTCTTGATGTGTAGTGCCTCGCAAACGTCAAGCCGCCTGCTATCGCTGTATCTATCGATGATTTCTGTGTTGTTTACTAGGATTTCTCTGGCGATGGTTTGGTTGTGGGAAGAGATTATATGTTCCTTAATGGAGCCCTGTTGCTTATGCATCGTTAAACGCCTAGAAAGAGATGTTGTTGTCTTGCCTATATACTGGGTTTTTTGGAGCTTACAGTCCCCAAGAGGGCATTTGAAGGCATAGACGACGTTAGTCTCTTTTAAAGCGTTCTGTTTTGTGTCTGGAGAGTTTCTCATGAGTAGGCTGGCCGTTTTTCTGGTTTTATAGTAAATCGTCAGTTGTATCCTCTGATTTTTGTCTGTAGGGATAACGTTTCTATTAACAATATCTTTCAGGACCCTTTCCTCCGTTTTATGAGCTGTGGAAAAGAAGTTCCTGTAAAATAGTCTAATAGGGGGTACAGGTGTTGTGTTAGTTGTCTCTTCAGAGGTTGCATGGCTTTTCACTTTCCTTCTTATGATGTCTTCGACGAAACCATTGGAGAAGCCGTTATTGACTAGGACCTGCCTTACCCTACAGAGTTCTTCGTCGACTTGCTTCCATTCTGAGCTGTGGCTGAGAGCACGGTCGACATATGCGTTAACAACACTCCTCTTGTACCTGTCTGGGCAGTCGCTGTTGGCATTTAGGCACATTCCTATGTTTGTTTCCTTAGTGTAGACTACAGTGTGGAAACCTCCGCCCTTTTCCATGACTGCTACATCTAGAAAGGGCAGCTTCCCATCCTTTTCCATCTCGTAAGTGAAACGCAGCACGGAACTCTGCTCGAATGCCTCCTTCAGCTCCTGCAGATGTCTGACATCAGGTACCTGTGTAAAAATGTCGTCAACATACCTGCAGTATATGGCCGGTTTCAAGTTCATGTCGACTAAGACTTTTTGCTCGATGGTACCCATGTAGAAGTTTGCAAACAGGACACCTAGGGGAGAACCCATGGCGACCCCATCTACTTCCTTATGCATGTGCCCATCCGGGCTCAAGAAGGGTGCCTCTTTAGTGCAAGCTTGGAGTAGTTTCCTCAGAATATTTTCTGGTATGTCAAGAGGAGTACAGGCTGGATCACTATACACTCTGTCGGCTATCATTCCGATTGTCTCGTCCACAGGTACGTTGATAAACAGCGATTCTACGTCCAACGAGGCTCTTATCCCTGTGGCCCGTGTGCCCCGCAGTAAGTCAACAAATTCCTTTGGAGACTTCAGGCTGAAGGCGCAAGGAACATAAGGAGTCAGCAGGCCGTTGAGTCGCTTCGCCAGTCTGTACGTGGGTGTGGGTATCTGGCTAATGATTGGCCGAAGTGGGTTTCCAGGCTTGTGCGTCTTGACATTTCCATACAAATGTCAAGACGCACAAGCCTGGAAACCACTTGTGTCCCCTTGTGCGTGTGCCACCCGTGTTAAATAATCCACCCTTGTTTACCCCTCTCAATTCCCCTGAGAATTGTCTCAGGAGAACTGAGTCTCCCCGAGCTCTTCTGTCTTCAAACGACGTGAGGTGCAGTTTCCTAAGCCTTTCCTCGTAACTCATGCCTCTTAGTTTTGGGACTAGCCTAGTGGCATACCTCTGAACTTTTTCCAGCTTCGTCTTGTGCTTGACAAGGAACGGGCTTCATGCTGGGGTTGCATACTCCAGGATTGGCCTTACATATGTAGTATACAAAGTTCTGAAAGATTCCTTTCACAGGTTTCTGAAGGCAGTTCTGATATTAGCCAGCCTCGCATACGCCGGCGATGTTATTCTTTTGATGTGTCCTTCAGGAGACTGGTTTGGTGTAATATTAACTCCTAGACCTTTCTCTCTGTCCGTTTCGTGAAGGACTTCATCTCTCATTCGGAATCCAATGTCTGGCTTCCTATTTCCTCCCCCTAGTTTCATTACCTTACATTTACTTGGGTTGAACTTTAGTAGCCATATGTTTTTCCTTGTATTGAACTTGTGTAGCCATTTGGACCATTTCTTTAGTTTCTTTAGGTCATCTTGTAGCCTTATACTATCTTCCTCTGTCATAATCCTCCTCATAATTTTTGCATCAGCAGCACACATTTCAGAGGAACGAGTCTATTCCCTCTGGGAGATCATTTACATATATTAGGAACAGTATAGGTCCAAGAACTTATCCCTGAGGGACTCCACTGGTGACACTTCGCCACTCCGAGGCTTCATCCCTCACAGTGACTCGCTGCCTTCTGTTGCTTAGCTATTCCCTTATTCAGTGGAGTACCTTCCCTTTCACTCCTGCCTGCATCTCCAGTTTGTGCACTAGTCTAGTCTCGTATGTGGAAGTGTGTCAAAGGCGTTCTGGTAATCCAAAAATATTCAGTCTGCCCACCCCTCTCTATCTTGCCTAATTTTTGCTGCCTGGTCATAGAATTCAATCAATCATGTGAGTCATGATTGAAATTGAAGAAATCAAACAGAGACTGAAGCATTCAGATCAGATTGAAGAAAGGCAACTGAAACAGAAAGGAAATCAAGATAAAAAGAAAATCCCAAAATATTTCTTCACACATGCAAAATCAAAAGCAAAAACCAGTGTCAGTATTGGACCTATTCGTACAAGTGAAGGTTCATACACGGAGGATGACAAAGAAATCGGAGAAATCCTAAAAATACAATATGAGGACATGTTTAGCACGCCAAAAAACAGCATGAAGTGGAAGATCTGGACAACTTTTTTTATGCGTGATATCCAATCTCCTGTAAATACAATTGATATCAACACAAGCGTGGCAGATATCAGAAGGGAAATAGACAACATGCCCATGCACTCAGCCCCGGGGTCAGACTCATGGAACAATTTTTTTTTAGAAAGAAATGCAAGGTGCCAGTAGCACAGGCACACAGTATAGTGTGGAGGAAGAGCTTGGACATTAGAGGAGTTACCAGATGCGCTTAAACCAGCAAACATAGCCCACCTATGAGAAGGCGGCAAACGTAGTCCAGATATACAAGAAGGGGGATAGACAGGAGGCACTGAACTGGACTGGACACTGACCAGTGTCCCTAACTTGCATACCATGCAAGGTAATGGAGAAAATTGCGCGAAAGAAGGTAGTCGAACATCTGGAGCAAAGGAACTTTGTGTCACAACACCAAGATGGTTTCAGGGATGGCAAGTCATGCCCCACGGGATTAATTGAATTCGACAATCAGGCAACAAGAATCAGACAAGAAAGTGAGAGGTGGGCAGACTGCATATTTTTGGATTGACAGAAAGCTTTTAACACAGTGCCACACCAGAGACAAGTGTGAAAGCTGGAGATGCAGGCACGAGTGGAAGGGAAGGTACTCCATTGGATAAAGGAGTACCTAAGTAACAGAAGGCAGCGAGTCACTGTGCGGGGTGAGGTCTCAGATTGGCGAGACGTTACTAGTGGGGTCCGGCAGGTTTCAGACCTTGGACTCATACTGTTTCTTATATATGTAAATGATCTTCCAGATGGTATAGAATCATTCCTCTCATTGTTTGCTTATGATGCACAATTTATGAGGAGGATTAAGACGGAGGAAAACAGTATGAGACTACAAGATGACCTAGACAGACTGCATGAATGGTCCAACAAATTGCTAGTAAAGTTCAACCCGAGTACGGTAATGAAACAAGGCAGTGGAAACAGGAGGCCAGACACAGGGTACAGAATGGGAGATGAAGTCCTTCATGAAACGGACAGAGAGAAGGATCTAGTTGATATCACACTAACCCTGTCTCCTGACGCCCACATCAAAAGAATAACATCTGCGGCATATGCGAGGCTGACTAACATCAGAACTGCCTTCAGGAACCTGTTTAAGGAATCATTCTGAACCTTGTATACCACATATGTAAGATCAATCCTGGAGTATGCGGCCCCAGCATGGAGCCCGTACCTTGTCAAGCACAAGGAGAAGCTGGAAAATGTTCAGAGATATGACACTAGGCTAGCCCCAGAACTAAGAGGCATGAGTTATGAGGAAAGGCTGCGGGAAATGCATCTCACGGCACTAGAAGACAGACGAGTAAGGGGAGACATGATCACTACCTACAAAATTCTCAGAGGAATTGACAGGGTAGATAAAGATAAACTGTTTAACACGGGTGGTATGCGAACCAGGGGACACAGGTGGAAACTGAGTACCCAAATGAGCCACAGCCACAAAAAGAAAGAACTTTTCAGTGTCAGAGTAGTTAACAGATGGAATGCATTAGGCAGTGATGTGGTGGAGGCTGACTCTATACACAGTTTCAAATGTTGATATGATAGAGCCCAGTAGGCTCAAGAATCTGTACATCAGTTGATTGACATTTGAGAGGCGGGACCAAAGAGCCAGAGCTCAACCCCGCAAGCACAATTAGGTGAGTACACAAGGGAGGAAGCAAAGCACACGCAAAGAATTATAGACCAGTTGCACTAACGTCCTACGTAATAAAACTATTTGAGAGACTGATCAGGAGTCAGGTCACTAGTTTCATGGAAACCAACGACCTCCAAAACCCAGGCCAACATGGATTTAGAGCAGGAAGATCATGCCTCTCACAGCTACTTGACCATTACGACAAAATCACTGAAGCATTAGAAGAAAAACTGAATGCAGATGTGGTATACACGGACTTTGCAAAGGCATTCGATAAATGTGACCATGGAGTGATAGCACACAAAATGAGGTAAATGGGAATAACTGGTAAAGTAGAACGCTGGATACTCAGTTTTTTGTCAAAAAAAAAACAAAAAGTAACAATCAACCATATAAAATCGAGTCCATGAGCAGTTAAAAGCTCTGTACCCCAGGGTACAGTCCTTGCACCACTGCTGTTCCTTATTCTCATATCAGATATAGACTCAAATACAAATCACAGCTTCGTATCATCCTTTGCAGATGCCACAAAAATCAGCATGAATATTACCTCTGTTGAAGACTTTGAAATACTACACGGAGATATTAATAAAGTTTTCCACTGGACAGCTGAGAGTAACATGATGTTTAACAGTGATAAATTCCAGGTACTCAGGTACGGTAAAAATGAGGACCTTATACATAATACAGGGAAAAAAATACAATCAAATCTGCCCATAGTAGAACAACAGCATGTAAAGGATTTGGGAATAATGATGTCTGACGACCTAACGTTTCGGGAGCATAACCAAGCAAATTTTGCGTCAGCCAGAAAAATGATAGGATGGATTACGAGAACTTTCAAATCCAGGGATCCCATCTCAATGGTTGTACTCTTCAAATCACTTGTACTGTCCCGGCTTCAGTACTGTTCAGTGCTCACTTCCCTCTTCAGAGCAGGAGAGATTGCTGAAATAAGGGAATACAGAGAATATATACAGCATACATTGACGAGATAAAGCACCTAAATTATTGGGATCGTCTCTAAGCTCTCCAAGTGTCCTCACTAGAAAGGAGACGAGAGAGATATCAAATAATATATACGTGGAAAATACTGGAGGGCCGGATCCCAAATATACACAGTAAAATAACAACGTATTGGAGTGAACGATATGGAAGAAAATGCAGAATAGAACCAGTGTAGAGCAGAGGTGTCATATGCACAATCAGAGAACACTGTATGAACATCAGAGGTCCAAGGTTGTTCAACATACTCCCAGCGAAAATAGGAAATATTGCCGGATCAAACGTGGACACCTTCAGGAGAAAACTAGATAGTTTTCTTCAAAATTGCCGGCCCAACCGGAATGGGGTGCATATGTGGGCTGGTGGGTCGCTCTAAACAACAGCCTGGTGGACCAAACTCTCAAGTCAAGCCTGGCCTCGAACCGGGCTTTGGGAGTAGAAGAACTCCCAGAATCCCATCAAGCAGGTATCATAGCATTGGATACCACACCCTACAAAGCATAGGACACCACACCCTACGGTAGTGCAGGACACCAAACCCTACATAGGGCGGGACACCACACCCTACGGTAGTGCAGGACACCACACCCTACATAGGGCAGGACACCACACCCTACATAGGGCAGGACACCACACCCTACATAGGGCAGGACACCACACCCTACATAGGGCAGGACACCACACCCTACATAGGGCAGGACACCACACCCTACATAGGGCAGGACACCACACCCTACATAGGGCAGGACACCACACCCTACATAGGGCAGGACACCACACCCTACATAGGGCAGGACACCACACCCTACATAGGGCAGGACACCACACCCTACATAGGGCAGGACACTACACCCTACATAGGGCAGGACACCACACCCTACATAGGGCAGGACACCACACCCTACATAGGGCAGGACACCACACCCTACATAACGCATGACACCACACCCTACATAACGCATGACACCATACCCTACATAACGCATGACACCACACCCTACATAACGCATGACACCACACCCTACGTACCGTAGTTCACCACACCCTCGTCGGCCGTAATATCTGGACTCGCGACCTTGTTGCATGAAGCAGTCGTTACCGCTTCATAATTGTTCCTCTTATGTTCTTGTATAATTTGCTCTCACACAACTGACCACGACGGAAGTGGCTAATTTGAAGTCTCCCTTTTGTTGGTGGCTTTTGTTTGGTGCAGCGGGATGTGATCTGATCCAGAACTAGCAGCAGAGGTCGGTTCTGCATAAGAAAATAAGGGTTGAGTAACGTATATAACAAACAATTTTTCGTGAATTCAAGATTATATATATATATATATATATATATATATATATATATATATATATATATATATAAATATATATATATATATATATATATATATATATATATATATATATATATATATATATATATATATATATATATATATATATATATATATGCCCAACTCTCCTAAACACGAGAGTTAAGTATACAACTTTAGAACACTTTCCCACCAGGAGATTCGAACCCTAGCCAGCACAGAAGCCTTCCAGCAACTGGCATAACAGGTACGCCTTAACCCGCTCCACCACCCGCTCAGACCCTTAAAAGAGATGGTAATTTCGGAGTATTTAAATACCCCAAAGATCAACACCTCCCAAGAGCACCAGAGCAAGTGGGGGGTCATTTATACGTTAATTTCATCAAGTCCCTGTTAATATGGGAAGACACAGTGTCTCTGCTTAAGGCACAACTCTCCTAAACACGAGAGTTAAGTATACAACTTTAGAACACTTTCCCACCAGGAGACTCGAACCCTAGCCAGCACAGAAGCCTTCCAGCAACTGGCATAACAGGTACGCCTTAACCCGCTCCACCACCCACTCAGACCCTTAAAAGAGATGGTAATTTCGGAGTATTTAAATACCCCAAAGATCAACACCTCCCAAGAGCACCAGAGCAAGTGAGGGGTCATTTATACGTTAATTTCATCAAGTCCCTGTTAATATGGGAAGACACAGTGTCTCTGCTTAAGGCACAACCCTCCTAAACACGAGAGTTAAGTATACAACTTTAGAACACTTTCCCACCAGGAGACTCGAACCCTAGCCAGCACAGAAGCCTTCCAGCAACTGGCATAACAGGTACACCTTAACCCGCTCCACCACCTGCTCAGACCCTTAAAAGAGATGGTAATTTCGGAGTATTTAAATACCCCAAAGATCAACACCTCCCAAGAGCACCAGAGCAAGTGGGGGGTGATTTATACGTTAATTTCATCAAGTCCCTGTTAATATGGGAAGACACAGTGTCTCTGCTTAAGGCACAACTCTCCTAAACACGAGAGTTAAGTATACAACTTTAGAACACTTTCCCACCAGGAGACTCGAACCCTAGCCAGCACAGAAGCCTTCCATCAACTGGCATAACAGGTACGCCTTAACCCGCTCCACCACCCGCTCAGACCCTTAAAAGAGATGGTAATTTCGGAGTATTTAAATACCCCAAAGATCAACACCTCCCAAGAGAACCAGAGCAAGTGAGGGGTCATTTATACGTTAATTTCATCAAGTCCCTGTTAATATGGGAAGACACAGTGTCTCTGCTTAAGGCACAACTCTCCTAAACACGAGAGTTAAGTATACAACTTTAGAACACTTTCCCACCAGGAGACTCGAACCCTAGCCAGCACAGAAGCCTTCCAGCAACTGGCATAACAGGTACGCCTTAACCCACTCCACCACCCGCTCAGACCCTTAAAAGAGATGGTAATTTTGGAGTATTTAAATACCCCAAAGATCAACACCTCCCAAGAGCACCAGAGCAAGTGAGGGGTCATTTATACGTTAATTTCATCAAGTCCCTGTTAATATGGGAAGACACAGTGTCTCTGCTTAAGGCACAACTCTCCTAAACACGAGAGTTAAGTATACAACTTTAGAACACTTTCCCACCAGGAGACTCGAACCCTAGCCAGCACAGAAACCTTCCAGCAACTGGCATAACAGGTACGCCTTAACCCGCTCCACCACCCGCTCAGACCCTTAAAAGAGATGGAAATTTCGGAGTATTTAAATACCCCCAAGATCAACACCTCCCAAGAGCACCAGAGCAAGTGAGGGGTCATTTATACGTTAATTTCATCAAGTCCCTGTTAATATGGGAAGACACAGTGTCTCTGCTTAAGGCACAACTCTCCTAAACACGAGAGTTAAGTATACAACTTTAGAACACTTTCCCACCAGGAGACTCGAACCCTAGCCAGCACAGAAGCCTTCCAGCAACTGGCATAACAGGTACGCCTTAACCCGCTCCACCACCCGCTCAGACCCTTAAAAGAGATGGTAATTTCGGAGTATTTAAATACCCCAAAGATCATCACCTCCCAAGAGCACCAGAGGTGTTGATCTTTGGGAGGTGTTGATCTTTGGGGTATTTAAATACTCCGAAATTACCATCTCTTTTAAGGGTCTGAGCGGGTGGTGGAGCGGGTTAAGGCGTACCTGTTATGCCAGTTGCTGGAAGGCTTCTGTGCTGGCTAGGGTTCGAGTCTCCTGGTGGGAAAGTGTTCTAAAGTTGTATACTTAACTCTCATGTTTAGGAGAGTTGTGCCTTAAGCAGAGACACTGTGTCTTCCCATATTAACAGGGACTTGATGAAATTAACGTATAAATGACCCCTCACTTGCTCTGGTGCTCTTGGGAGGTGTTGATCTTTGGGGTATTTAAATACTCCGAAATTACCATCTCTTTTAAGGGTCTGAGCGGGTGGTGGAGCGGGTTAAGGCGTACCTGTTATGCCAGTTGCTGGAAGGCTTCTGTGCTGGCTAGGGTTCGAGTCTCCTGGTGGGAAAGTGTTCTAAAGTTGTATACTTAACTCTCGTGTTTAGGAGAGTTGTGCCTTAAGCAGAGACACTGTCTTCCCATATTAACAGGGACTTGATGAAATTAACGTATAAATGACCCCCCACTTGCTCTGGTGCTCTTGGGAGGTGTTGATCTTTGGGGTATTTAAATACTCCGAAATTACCATCTCTTTTTAAGGGTCTGAGCGGGTGGTGGAGCGGGTTAAGGCGTACCTGTTATGCCAGTTGCTGGAAGGCTTCTGTGCTGGCTAGGGTTCGAGTCTCCTGGTGGGAAAGTGTTCTAAAGTTGTATACTTAACTCTCGTGTTTAGGAGAGTTGTGCCTTAAGCAGAGACACTGTGTCTTCCCATATTAACAGGGACTTGATGAAATTAACGTATAAATGACCCCTCACTTGCTCTGGTGCTCTTGGGAGGTGTTGATCTTTGGGGTATTTAAATACTCCGAAATTACCATCTCTTTTAAGGGTCTGAGCGGGTGGTGGAGTGGGTTAAGGCGTACCTGTTATGCCAGTTGCTGGAAGGCTTCTGTGCTGGCTAGGGTTCGAGTCTCCTGGTGGGAAAGTGTTCTAAAGTTGTATACTTAACTCTCGTGTTTAGGAGAGTTGTGCCTTAAGCAGAGACACTGTGTCTTCCCATATTAACAGGGACTTGATGAAATTAACGTATAAATGACCCCTCACTTGCTCTGGTGCTCTTGGGAGGTGTTGATCTTTGGGGTATTTAAATACTCCGAAATTACCATCTCTTTTAAGGGTCTGAGCGGGTGGTGGAGCGGGTTAAGGCGTACCTGTTATGCCAGTTGATGGAAGGCTTCTGTGCTGGCTAGGGTTCGAGTCTCCTGGTGGGAAAGTGTTCTAAAGTTGTATACTTAACTCTCGTGTTTAGGAGAGTTGTGCCTTAAGCAGAGACACTGTGTCTTCCCATATTAACAGGGACTTGATGAAATTAACGTATAAATGACCCCCACTTGCTCTGGTGCTCTTGGGAGGTGTTGATCTTTGGGGTATTTAAATACTCCGAAATTACCATCTCTTTTAAGGGTCTGAGTGGGTGGTGGAGCTGGTTAAGGCGTACCTGTTATGCCAGTTGCTGGAAGGCTTCTGTGCTGGCTAGGGTTCGAGTCTCCTGGTGGGAAAGTGTTTTAAAGTTGTATACATAACTCTCATGTTTAGGAGAGTTGTGCCTTAAGCAGAGACACTGTGTCTTCCCATATTAACAGGGACTTGATGAAATTAACGTATAAATGACCCCCCACTTGCTCTAATGCTCTTGGGAGGTGTTGATCTTTGGGGTATTTAAATACTCCGAAATTACCATCTCTTTTAAGGGTCTGAGCGGGTGGTGGAGTGGGTTAAGGCGTACCTGTTATGCCAGATGCTGGAAGGCTTCTGTGCTGGCTAGGGTTCGAGTCTCCTGGTGGGAAAGTGTTCTAAAGTTGTATACTTAACTCTCGTGTTTAGGAGAGTTGTGCCTTAAGCAGAGACACTGTGTCTTCCCATATTAACAGGGACTTGATGAAATTAACGTATAAATGACCCCTCACTTGCTCTGGTGCTCTTGGGAGGTGTTGATCTTTGGGGTATTTAAATACTCCGAAATTACCATCTCTTTTAAGGGTCTGAGCGGGTGGTGGAGCGGGTTAAGGCGTACCTGTTATGCCAGTTGCTGGAAGGCTTCTGTGCTGGCTAGGGTTCGAGTCTCCTGGTGGGAAAGTGTTCTAAAGTTGTATACTTAACTCTCGTGTTTAGGAGAGTTGTGCCTTAAGCAGAGACACTGTGTCTTCCCATATTAACAGGGACTTGATGAAATTAACGTATAAATGACCCCTCACTTGCTCTGGTGCTCTTCGGAGGTGTTGATCTTGGGGGTATTTAAATACTCCGAAATTACCATCTCTTTTAAGGGTCTGAGCGGGTGGTGGAGCGGGTTAAGGCGTACCTGTTATGCCAGTTGCTGGAAGGCTTCTGTGCTGGCTAGGGTTCGAGTCTCCTGGTGGGAAAGTGTTCTAAAGTTGTATACTTAACTCTCGTGTTTAGGAGAGTTGTGCCTTAAGCAGAGACACTGTGTCTTCCCATATTAACAGGGACTTGATGAAATTAACGTATAAATGACCCCTCACTTGCTCTGGTGCTCTTGGGAGGTGTTGATCTTTGGGGTATTTAAATACTCCGAAATTACAATCTCTTTTAAGGGTCTGAGCGGGTGGTGGAGCGGGTTAAGGCGTACCTGTTATGCCAGTTGCTGGAAGGCTTCTGTGCTGGCTAGGGTTCGAGTCTCCTGGTGGGAAAGTGTTCCAAAGTTGTATACTTAACTCTCGTGTTTAGGAGAGTTGTGCCTTAAGCAGAGACACTGTGTCTTCCCATATTAACAGGGACTTGATGAAATTAACGTATAAATGACCCCTCACTTGCTCTGGTGCTCTTGGGAGGTGTTGATCTTTGGGGTATTTAAATACTCCGAAATTACCATCTCTTTTAAGGGTCTGAGCGGGTGGTGGAGCGGGTTAAGGCGTACCTGTTATGCCAGTTGCTGGAAGGCTTCTGTGCTGGCTAGGGTTCGAGTCTCCTGGTGGGAAAGTGTTCTAAAGTTGTATACTTAACTCTCGTGTTTAGGAGAGTTGTGCCTTAAGCAGAGACACTGTCTTCCCATATTAACAGGGACTTGATGAAATTAACGTATAAATGACCCCCCACTTGCTCTGGTGCTCTTGGGAGGTGTTGATCTTTGGGGTATTTAAATACTCCGAAATTACCATCTCTTTTTAAGGGTCTGAGCGGGTGGTGGAGCGGGTTAAGGCGTACCTGTTATGCCAGTTGCTGGAAGGCTTCTGTGCTGGCTAGGGTTCGAGTCTCCTGGTGGGAAAGTGTTCTAAAGTTGTATACTTAACTCTCGTGTTTAGGAGAGTTGTGCCTTAAGCAGAGACACTGTGTCTTCCCATATTAACAGGGACTTGATGAAATTAACGTATAAATGACCCCTCACTTGCTCTGGTGCTCTTGGGAGGTGTTGATCTTTGGGGTATTTAAATACTCCGAAATTACCATCTCTTTTAAGGGTCTGAGCGGGTGGTGGAGTGGGTTAAGGCGTACCTGTTATGCCAGTTGCTGGAAGGCTTCTGTGCTGGCTAGGGTTCGAGTCTCCTGGTGGGAAAGTGTTCTAAAGTTGTATACTTAACTCTCGTGTTTAGGAGAGTTGTGCCTTAAGCAGAGACACTGTGTCTTCCCATATTAACAGGGACTTGATGAAATTAACGTATAAATGACCCCTCACTTGCTCTGGTGCTCTTGGGAGGTGTTGATCTTTGGGGTATTTAAATACTCCGAAATTACCATCTCTTTTAAGGGTCTGAGCGGGTGGTGGAGCGGGTTAAGGCGTACCTGTTATGCCAGTTGATGGAAGGCTTCTGTGCTGGCTAGGGTTCGAGTCTCCTGGTGGGAAAGTGTTCTAAAGTTGTATACTTAACTCTCGTGTTTAGGAGAGTTGTGCCTTAAGCAGAGACACTGTGTCTTCCCATATTAACAGGGACTTGATGAAATTAACGTATAAATGACCCCCACTTGCTCTGGTGCTCTTGGGAGGTGTTGATCTTTGGGGTATTTAAATACTCCAAAATTACCATCTCTTTTAAGGGTCTGAGTGGGTGGTGGAGCTGGTTAAGGCGTACCTGTTATGCCAGTTGCTGGAAGGCTTCTGTGCTGGCTAGGGTTCGAGTCTCCTGGTGGGAAAGTGTTTTAAAGTTGTATACATAACTCTCATGTTTAGGAGAGTTGTGCCTTAAGCAGAGACACTGTGTCTTCCCATATTAACAGGGACTTGATGAAATTAACGTATAAATGACCCCCCACTTGCTCTAATGCTCTTGGGAGGTGTTGATCTTTGGGGTATTTAAATACTCCGAAATTACCATCTCTTTTAAGGGTCTGAGCGGGTGGTGGAGTGGGTTAAGGCGTACCTGTTATGCCAGATGCTGGAAGGCTTCTGTGCTGGCTAGGGTTCGAGTCTCCTGGTGGGAAAGTGTTCTAAAGTTGTATACTTAACTCTCGTGTTTAGGAGAGTTGTGCCTTAAGCAGAGACACTGTGTCTTCCCATATTAACAGGGACTTGATGAAATTAACGTATAAATGACCCCTCACTTGCTCTGGTGCTCTTGGGAGGTGTTGATCTTTGGGGTATTTAAATACTCCGAAATTACCATCTCTTTTAAGGGTCTGAGCGGGTGGTGGAGCGGGTTAAGGCGTACCTGTTATGCCAGTTGCTGGAAGGCTTCTGTGCTGGCTAGGGTTCGAGTCTCCTGGTGGGAAAGTGTTCTAAAGTTGTATACTTAACTCTCGTGTTTAGGAGAGTTGTGCCTTAAGCAGAGACACTGTGTCTTCCCATATTAACAGGGACTTGATGAAATTAACGTATAAATGACCCCTCACTTGCTCTGGTGCTCTTCGGAGGTGTTGATCTTGGGGGTATTTAAATACTCCGAAATTACCATCTCTTTTAAGGGTCTGAGCGGGTGGTGGAGCGGGTTAAGGCGTACCTGTTATGCCAGTTGATGGAAGGCTTCTGTGCTGGCTAGGGTTCGAGTCTCCTGGTGGGAAAGTGTTCTAAAGTTGTATACTTAACTCTCGTGTTTAGGAGAGTTGTGCCTTAAGCAGAGACACTGTGTCTTCCCATATTAACAGGGACTTGATGAAATTAACGTATAAATGACCCCCACTTGCTCTGGTGCTCTTGGGAGGTGTTGATCTTTGGGGTATTTAAATACTCCAAAATTACCATCTCTTTTAAGGGTCTGAGTGGGTGGTGGAGCTGGTTAAGGCGTACCTGTTATGCCAGTTGCTGGAAGGCTTCTGTGCTGGCTAGGGTTCGAGTCTCCTGGTGGGAAAGTGTTTTAAAGTTGTATACATAACTCTCATGTTTAGGAGAGTTGTGCCTTAAGCAGAGACACTGTGTCTTCCCATATTAACAGGGACTTGATGAAATTAACGTATAAATGACCCCTCACTTGCTCTGGTGCTCTTGGGAGGTGTTGATCTTTGGGGTATTTAAATACTCCGAAATTACCATCTCTTTTAAGGGTCTGAGCGGGTGGTGGAGTGGGTTAAGGCGTACCTGTTATGCCAGTTGCTGGAAGGCTTCTGTGCTGGCTAGGGTTCGAGTCTCCTGGTGGGAAAGTGTTCTAAAGTTGTATACTTAACTCTCGTGTTTAGGAGAGTTGTGCCTTAAGCAGAGACACTGTG
This sequence comes from Procambarus clarkii, assembly GCF_040958095.1. Taxonomy (NCBI): domain Eukaryota; kingdom Metazoa; phylum Arthropoda; class Malacostraca; order Decapoda; family Cambaridae; genus Procambarus; species Procambarus clarkii. Next base: position 18,052,924 of record NC_091201.1, read on the forward strand.
TCTTCCCATATTAACAGGGACTTGATGAAATTAACGTATAAATGACCCCTCACTTGCTCTGGTGCTCTTGGGAGGTGTTGATCTTTGGGGTATTTAAATACTCCGAAATTACCATCTCTTTTAAGGGTCTGAGCGGGTGGTGGAGCGGGTTAAGGCGTACCTGTTATGCCAGTTGATGGAAGGCTTCTGTGCTGGCTAGGGTTCGAGTCTCCTGGTGGGAAAGTGTTCTAAAGTTGTATACTTAACTCTCGTGTTTAGGAGAGTTGTGCCTTAAGCAGAGACACTGTGTCTTCCCATATTAACAGGGACTTGATGAAATTAACGTATAAATGACCCCCACTTGCTCTGGTGCTCTTGGGAGGTGTTGATCTTTGGGGTATTTAAATACTCCAAAATTACCATCTCTTTTAAGGGTCTGAGTGGGTGGTGGAGCTGGTTAAGGCGTACCTGTTATGCCAGTTGCTGGAAGGCTTCTGTGCTGGCTAGGGTTCGAGTCTCCTGGTGGGAAAGTGTTTTAAAGTTGTATACATAACTCTCATGTTTAGGAGAGTTGTGCCTTAAGCAGAGACACTGTGTCTTCCCATATTAACAGGGACTTGATGAAATTAACGTATAAATGACCCCCCACTTGCTCTAATGCTCTTGGGAGGTGTTGATCTTTGGGGTATTTAAATACTCCGAAATTACCATCTCTTTTAAGGGTCTGAGCGGGTGGTGGAGTGGGTTAAGGCGTACCTGTTATGCCAGATGCTGGAAGGCTTCTGTGCTGGCTAGGGTTCGAGTCTCCTGGTGGGAAAGTGTTCTAAAGTTGTATACTTAACTCTCGTGTTTAGGAGAGTTGTGCCTTAAGCAGAGACACTGTGTCTTCCCATATTAACAGGGACTTGATGAAATTAACGTATAAATGACCCCTCACTTGCTCTGGTGCTCTTGGGAGGTGTTGATCTTTGGGGTATTTAAATACTCCGAAATTACCATCTCTTTTAAGGGTCTGAGCGGGTGGTGGAGCGGGTTAAGGCGTACCTGTTATGCCAGTTGCTGGAAGGCTTCTGTGCTGGCTAGGGTTCGAGTCTCCTGGTGGGAAAGTGTTCTAAAGTTGTATACTTAACTCTCGTGTTTAGGAGAGTTGTGCCTTAAGCAGAGACACTGTGTCTTCCCATATTAACAGGGACTTGATGAAATTAACGTATAAATGACCCCTCACTTGCTCTGGTGCTCATCGGAGGTGTTGATCTTGGGGGTATTTAAATACTCCGAAATTACCATCTCTTTTAAGGGTCTGAGCGGGTGGTGGAGCGGGTTAAGGCGTACCTGTTATGCCAGTTGCTGGAAGGCTTCTGTGCTGGCTAGGGTTCGAGTCTCCTGGTGGGAAAGTGTTCTAAAGTTGTATACTTAACTCTCGTGTTTAGGAGAGTTGTGCCTTAAGCAGAGACACTGTGTCTTCCCATATTAACAGGGACTTGATGAAATTAACGTATAAATGACCCCTCACTTGCTCTGGTGCTCTTGGGAGGTGTTGATCTTTGGGGTATTTAAATACTCCGAAATTACAATCTCTTTTAACGGTCTGAGCGGGTGGTGGAGCGGGTTAAGGCGTACCTGTTATGCCAGTTGCTGGAAGGCTTCTGTGCTGGCTAGGGTTCGAGTCTCCTGGTGGGAAAGTGTTCCAAAGTTGTATACTTAACTCTCGTGTTTAGGAGAGTTGTGCCTTAAGCAGAGACACTGTGTCTTCCCATATTAACAGGGACTTGATGAAATTAATGTATAAATGACCCCTCACTTGCTCTGGTGCTCTTGGGAGGTGTTGATCTTGGGGGTATTTAAATACTCCGAAATTACCATCTCTTTTAAGGGTCTGAGCGGGTGGTGGAGCGGGTTAAGGCGTACCTGTTATGCCAGTTGCTGGAAGGCTTCTGTGTTGGCTAGGGTTCGAGTCTCCTGGTGGGAAAGTGTTCTAAAGTTGTATACTTAACTCTCGTGTTTAGGAGAGTTGTGCCTTAAGCAGAGACACTGTGTCTTCCCATATTAACAGGGACTTGATGAAATTAACGTATAAATGACCCCTCACTTGCTCTGGTGCTCTTGGGAGGTGTTGATCTTGGGGGTATTTAAATACTCCGAAATTACCATCTCTTTTAAGGGTCTGAGCGGGTGGTGGAGCGGGTTAAGGCGTACCTGTTATGCCAGTTGATGGAAGGCTTCTGTGCTGGCTAGGGTTCGAGTCTCCTGGTGGGAAAGTGTTCTAAAGTTGTATACTTAACTCTCGTGTTTAGGAGAGTTGTGCCTTAAGCAGAGACACTGTGTCTTCCCATATTAACAGGGACTTGATGAAATTAACGTATAAATGACCCCTCACTTGCTCTGGTGCTCTTGGGAGGTGTTGATCTTTGGGGTATTTAAATACTCCGAAATTACCATCTCTTTTAAGGGTCTGAGCGGGTGGTGGAGCGGGTTAAGGCGTACCTGTTATGCCAGTTGCTGGAAGGCTTCTGTGCTGGCTAGGGTTCGAGTCTCCTGGTGGGAAAGTGTTCTAAAGTTGTATACTTAACTCTCGTGTTTAGGAGAGTTGTGCCTTAAGCAGAGACACTGTGTCTTCCCATATTAACAGGGACTTGATGAAATTAACGTATAAATGACCCCTCACTTGCTCTGGTGCTCTTGGGAGGTGTTGATCTTTGGGGTATTTAAATACTCCGAAATTACCATCTCTTTTAAGGGTCTGAGCGGGTGGTGGAGTGGGTTAAGGCGTACCTGTTATGCCAGTTGCTGGAAGGCTTCTGTGCTGGCTAGGGTTCGAGTCTCCTGGTGGGAAAGTGTTCTAAAGTTGTATACTTAACTCTCGTGTTTAGGAGAGTTGTGCCTTAAGCAGAGACACTGTGTCTTCCCATATTAACAGGGACTTGATGAAATTAACGTATAAATGACCCCTCACTTGCTCTGGTGCTCTTGGGAGGTGTTGATCTTTGGGGTATTTAAATACTCCGAAATTACCATCTCTTTTAAGGGTCTGAGCGGGTGGTGGAGCGGGTTAAGGCGTACCTGTTATGCCAGTTGATGGAAGGCTTCTGTGCTGGCTAGGGTTCGAGTCTCCTGGTGGGAAAGTGTTCTAAAGTTGTATACTTAACTCTCGTGTTTAGGAGAGTTGTGCCTTAAGCAGAGACACTGTGTCTTCCCATATTAACAGGGACTTGATGAAATTAACGTATAAATGACCCCCCACTTGCTCTGGTGTTCTTGGGAGGTGTTGATCTTTGGGGTATTTAAATACTCCGAAATTACCATCTCTTTTAAGGGTGTGAGCGGGTGGTGGAGCGGGTTAAGGCGTACCTGTTATGCCAGTTGCTGGAAGGCTTCTGTGCTGGCTAGGGTTCGAGTCTCCTGGTGGGAAAGTGTTCTAAAGTTGTATACTTAACTCTCGTGTTTAGGAGAGTTGTGCCTTAAGCAGAGACACTGTGTCTTCCCATATTAACAGGGACTTGATGAAATTAACGTATAAATGACCCCTCACTTGCTCTGGTGCTCTTGGGAGGTGTTGATCTTTGGGGTATTTAAATACTCCGAAATTACCATCTCTTTTAAGGGTCTGAGCGGGTGGTGGAGCGGGTTAAGGCGTACCTGTTATGCCAGTTGATGGAAGGCTTCTGTGCTGGCTAGGGTTCGAGTCTCCTGGTGGGAAAGTGTTCTAAAGTTGTATACTTAACTCTCGTGTTTAGGAGAGTTGTGCCTTAAGCAGAGACACTGTGTCTTCCCATATTAACAGGGACTTGATGAAATTAACGTATAAATGACCCCCACTTGCTCTGGTGCTCTTGGGAGGTGTTGATCTTTGGGGTATTTAAATACTCCAAAATTACCATCTCTTTTAAGGGTCTGAGTGGGTGGTGGAGCTGGTTAAGGCGTACCTGTTATGCCAGTTGCTGGAAGGCTTCTGTGCTGGCTAGGGTTCGAGTCTCCTGGTGGGAAAGTGTTTTAAAGTTGTATACATAACTCTCATGTTTAGGAGAGTTGTGCCTTAAGCAGAGACACTGTGTCTTCCCATATTAACAGGGACTTGATGAAATTAACGTATAAATGACCCCCCACTTGCTCTAATGCTCTTGGGAGGTGTTGATCTTTGGGGTATTTAAATACTCCGAAATTACCATCTCTTTTAAGGGTCTGAGCGGGTGGTGGAGTGGGTTAAGGCGTACCTGTTATGCCAGATGCTGGAAGGCTTCTGTGCTGGCTAGGGTTCGAGTCTCCTGGTGGGAAAGTGTTCTAAAGTTGTATACTTAACTCTCGTGTTTAGGAGAGTTGTGCCTTAAGCAGAGACACTGTGTCTTCCCATATTAACAGGGACTTGATGAAATTAACGTATAAATGACCCCTCACTTGCTCTGGTGCTCTTGGGAGGTGTTGATCTTTGGGGTATTTAAATACTCCGAAATTACCATCTCTTTTAAGGGTCTGAGCGGGTGGTGGAGCGGGTTAAGGCGTACCTGTTATGCCAGTTGCTGGAAGGCTTCTGTGCTGGCTAGGGTTCGAGTCTCCTGGTGGGAAAGTGTTCTAAAGTTGTATACTTAACTCTCGTGTTTAGGAGAGTTGTGCCTTAAGCAGAGACACTGTGTCTTCCCATATTAACAGGGACTTGATGAAATTAACGTATAAATGACCCCTCACTTGCTCTGGTGCTCATCGGAGGTGTTGATCTTGGGGGTATTTAAATACTCCGAAATTACCATCTCTTTTAAGGGTCTGAGCGGGTGGTGGAGCGGGTTAAGGCGTACCTGTTATGCCAGTTGCTGGAAGGCTTCTGTGCTGGCTAGGGTTCGAGTCTCCTGGTGGGAAAGTGTTCTAAAGTTGTATACTTAACTCTCGTGTTTAGGAGAGTTGTGCCTTAAGCAGAGACACTGTGTCTTCCCATATTAACAGGGACTTGATGAAATTAACGTATAAATGACCCCTCACTTGCTCTGGTGCTCTTGGGAGGTGTTGATCTTTGGGGTATTTAAATACTCCGAAATTACAATCTCTTTTAACGGTCTGAGCGGGTGGTGGAGCGGGTTAAGGCGTACCTGTTATGCCAGTTGCTGGAAGGCTTCTGTGCTGGCTAGGGTTCGAGTCTCCTGGTGGGAAAGTGTTCCAAAGTTGTATACTTAACTCTCGTGTTTAGGAGAGTTGTGCCTTAAGCAGAGACACTGTGTCTTCCCATATTAACAGGGACTTGATGAAATTAATGTATAAATGACCCCTCACTTGCTCTGGTGCTCTTGGGAGGTGTTGATCTTGGGGGTATTTAAATACTCCGAAATTACCATCTCTTTTAAGGGTCTGAGCGGGTGGTGGAGCGGGTTAAGGCGTACCTGTTATGCCAGTTGCTGGAAGGCTTCTGTGTTGGCTAGGGTTCGAGTCTCCTGGTGGGAAAGTGTTCTAAAGTTGTATACTTAACTCTCGTGTTTAGGAGAGTTGTGCCTTAAGCAGAGACACTGTGTCTTCCCATATTAACAGGGACTTGATGAAATTAACGTATAAATGACCCCTCACTTGCTCTGGTGCTCTTGGGAGGTGTTGATCTTGGGGGTATTTAAATACTCCGAAATTACCATCTCTTTTAAGGGTCTGAGCGGGTGGTGGAGCGGGTTAAGGCGTACCTGTTATGCCAGTTGATGGAAGGCTTCTGTGCTGGCTAGGGTTCGAGTCTCCTGGTGGGAAAGTGTTCTAAAGTTGTATACTTAACTCTCGTGTTTAGGAGAGTTGTGCCTTAAGCAGAGACACTGTGTCTTCCCATATTAACAGGGACTTGATGAAATTAACGTATAAATGACCCCTCACTTGCTCTGGTGCTCTTGGGAGGTGTTGATCTTTGGGGTATTTAAATACTCCGAAATTACCATCTCTTTTAAGGGTCTGAGCGGGTGGTGGAGCGGGTTAAGGCGTACCTGTTATGCCAGTTGCTGGAAGGCTTCTGTGCTGGCTAGGGTTCGAGTCTCCTGGTGGGAAAGTGTTCTAAAGTTGTATACTTAACTCTCGTGTTTAGGAGAGTTGTGCCTTAAGCAGAGACACTGTGTCTTCCCATATTAACAGGGACTTGATGAAATTAACGTATAAATGACCCCTCACTTGCTCTGGTGCTCTTGGGAGGTGTTGATCTTTGGGGTATTTAAATACTCCGAAATTACCATCTCTTTTAAGGGTCTGAGCGGGTGGTGGAGTGGGTTAAGGCGTACCTGTTATGCCAGTTGCTGGAAGGCTTCTGTGCTGGCTAGGGTTCGAGTCTCCTGGTGGGAAAGTGTTCTAAAGTTGTATACTTAACTCTCGTGTTTAGGAGAGTTGTGCCTTAAGCAGAGACACTGTGTCTTCCCATATTAACAGGGACTTGATGAAATTAACGTATAAATGACCCCTCACTTGCTCTGGTGCTCTTGGGAGGTGTTGATCTTTGGGGTATTTAAATACTCCGAAATTACCATCTCTTTTAAGGGTCTGAGCGGGTGGTGGAGCGGGTTAAGGCGTACCTGTTATGCCAGTTGATGGAAGGCTTCTGTGCTGGCTAGGGTTCGAGTCTCCTGGTGGGAAAGTGTTCTAAAGTTGTATACTTAACTCTCGTGTTTAGGAGAGTTGTGCCTTAAGCAGAGACACTGTGTCTTCCCATATTAACAGGGACTTGATGAAATTAACGTATAAATGACCCCCCACTTGCTCTGGTGTTCTTGGGAGGTGTTGATCTTTGGGGTATTTAAATACTCCGAAATTACCATCTCTTTTAAGGGTGTGAGCGGGTGGTGGAGCGGGTTAAGGCGTACCTGTTATGCCAGTTGCTGGAAGGCTTCTGTGCTGGCTAGGGTTCGAGTCTCCTGGTGGGAAAGTGTTCTAAAGTTGTATACTTAACTCTCGTGTTTAGGAGAGTTGTGCCTTAAGCAGAGACACTGTGTCTTCCCATATTAACAGGGACTTGATGAAATTAACGTATAAATGACCCCTCACTTGCTCTGGTGCTCTTGGGAGGTGTTGATCTTTGGGGTATTTAAATACTCCGAAATTACCATCTCTTTTAAGGGTCTGAGTGGGTGGTGGAGCTGGTTAAGGCGTACCTGTTATGCCAGTTGCTGGAAGGCTTCTGTGCTGGCTAGGGTTCGAGTCTCCTGGTGGGAAAGTGTTTTAAAGTTGTATACTTAACTCTCATGTTTAGGAGTTGTGCCTTAAGCAGAGACACTGTGTCTTCCCATATTAACAGGGACTTGATGAAATTAACGTATAAATGACCCCCCACTTGCTCTGGTGCTCTTGGGAGGTGTTGATCTTTGGGGTATTTAAATACTCCGAAATTACCATCTCTTTTAAGGGTCTGAGCGGGTGGTGGAGTGGGTTAAGGCGTACCTGTTATGCCAGTTGCTGGAAGGCTTCTGTGCTGGCTAGGGTTCGAGTCTCCTGGTGGGAAAGTGTTCTAAAGTTGTATACTTAACTCTCGTGTTTAGGAGAGTTGTGCCTTAAGCAGAGACACTGTGTCTTCCCATATTAACAGGGACTTGATGAAATTAACGTATAAATGACCCCTCACTTGCTCTGGTGCTCTTGGGAGGTGTTGATCTTTGGGGTATTTAAATACTCCGAAATTACCATCTCTTTTAAGGGTCTGAGCGGGTGGTGGAGCGGGTTAAGGCGTACCTGTTATGCCAGTTGCTGGAAGGCTTCTGTGCTGGCTAGGGTTCGAGTCTCCTGGTGGGAAAGTGTTCTAAAGTTGTATACTTAACTCTCGTGTTTAGGAGAGTTGTGCCTTAAGCAGAGACACTGTGTCTTCCCATATTAACAGGGACTTGATGAAATTAACGTATAAATGACCCCTCACTTGCTCTGGTGCTCTTCGGAGGTGTTGATCTTGGGGGTATTTAAATACTCCGAAATTACCATCTCTTTTAAGGGTCTGAGTGGGTGGTGGAGCTGGTTAAGGCGTACCTGTTATGCCAGTTGCTGGAAGGCTTCTGTGCTGGCTAGGGTTCGAGTCTCCTGGTGGGAAAGTGTTTTAAAGTTGTATACATAACTCTCATGTTTAGGAGAGTTGTGCCTTAAGCAGAGACACTGTGTCTTCCCATATTAACAGGGACTTGATGAAATTAACGTATAAATGACCCCTCACTTGCTCTGGTGCTCTTGGGAGGTGTTGATCTTTGGGGTATTTAAATACTCCGAAATTACCATCTCTTTTAAGGGTCTGAGCGGGTGGTGGAGTGGGTTAAGGCGTACCTGTTATGCCAGTTGCTGGAAGGCTTCTGTGCTGGCTAGGGTTCGAGTCTCCTGGTGGGAAAGTGTTCTAAAGTTGTATACTTAACTCTCGTGTTTAGGAGAGTTGTGCCTTAAGCAGAGACACTGTGTCTTCCCATATTAACAGGGACTTGATGAAATTAACGTATAAATGACCCCTCACTTGCTCTGGTGCTCTTGGGAGGTGTTGATCTTTGGGGTATTTAAATACTCCGAAATTACCATCTCTTTTAAGGGTCTGAGCGGGTGGTGGAGCGGGTTAAGGCGTACCTGTTATGCCAGTTGATGGAAGGCTTCTGTGCTGGCTAGGGTTCGAGTCTCCTGGTGGGAAAGTGTTCTAAAGTTGTATACTTAACTCTCGTGTTTAGGAGAGTTGTGCCTTAAGCAGAGACACTGTGTCTTCCCATATTAACAGGGACTTGATGAAATTAACGTATAAATGACCCCCACTTGCTCTGGTGCTCTTGGGAGGTGTTGATCTTTGGGGTATTTAAATACTCCAAAATTACCATCTCTTTTAAGGGTCTGAGTGGGTGGTGGAGCTGGTTAAGGCGTACCTGTTATGCCAGTTGCTGGAAGGCTTCTGTGCTGGCTAGGGTTCGAGTCTCCTGGTGGGAAAGTGTTTTAAAGTTGTATACATAACTCTCATGTTTAGGAGAGTTGTGCCTTAAGCAGAGACACTGTGTCTTCCCATATTAACAGGGACTTGATGAAATTAACGTATAAATGACCCCCCACTTGCTCTAATGCTCTTGGGAGGTGTTGATCTTTGGGGTATTTAAATACTCCGAAATTACCATCTCTTTTAAGGGTCTGAGCGGGTGGTGGAGTGGGTTAAGGCGTACCTGTTATGCCAGATGCTGGAAGGCTTCTGTGCTGGCTAGGGTTCGAGTCTCCTGGTGGGAAAGTGTTCTAAAGTTGTATACTTAACTCTCGTGTTTAGGAGAGTTGTGCCTTAAGCAGAGACACTGTGTCTTCCCATATTAACAGGGACTTGATGAAATTAACGTATAAATGACCCCTCACTTGCTCTGGTGCTCTTGGGAGGTGTTGATCTTTGGGGTATTTAAATACTCCGAAATTACCATCTCTTTTAAGGGTCTGAGCGGGTGGTGGAGCGGGTTAAGGCGTACCTGTTATGCCAGTTGCTGGAAGGCTTCTGTGCTGGCTAGGGTTCGAGTCTCCTGGTGGGAAAGTGTTCTAAAGTTGTATACTTAACTCTCGTGTTTAGGAGAGTTGTGCCTTAAGCAGAGACACTGTGTCTTCCCATATTAACAGGGACTTGATGAAATTAACGTATAAATGACCCCTCACTTGCTCTGGTGCTCTTCGGAGGTGTTGATCTTGGGGGTATTTAAATACTCCGAAATTACCATCTCTTTTAAGGGTCTGAGCGGGTGGTGGAGCGGGTTAAGGCGTACCTGTTATGCCAGTTGCTGGAAGGCTTCTGTGCTGGCTAGGGTTCGAGTCTCCTGGTGGGAAAGTGTTCTAAAGTTGTATACTTAACTCTCGTGTTTAGGAGAGTTGTGCCTTAAGCAGAGACACTGTGTCTTCCCATATTAACAGGGACTTGATGAAATTAACGTATAAATGACCCCTCACTTGCTCTGGTGCTCTTGGGAGGTGTTGATCTTTGGGGTATTTAAATACTCCGAAATTACAATCTCTTTTAACGGTCTGAGCGGGTGGTGGAGCGGGTTAAGGCGTACCTGTTATGCCAGTTGCTGGAAGGCTTCTGTGCTGGCTAGGGTTCGAGTCTCCTGGTGGGAAAGTGTTCCTAAAGTTGTATACTTAACTCTCGTGTTTAGGAGAGTTGTGCCTTAAGCAGAGACACTGTGTCTTCCCATATTAACAGGGACTTGATGAAATTAATGTATAAATGACCCCTCACTTGCTCTGGTGCTCTTGGGAGGTGTTGATCTTGGGGGTATTTAAATACTCCGAAATTACCATCTCTTTTAAGGGTCTGAGCGGGTGGTGGAGCGGGTTAAGGCGTACCTGTTATGCCAGTTGCTGGAAGGCTTCTGTGTTGGCTAGGGTTCGAGTCTCCTGGTGGGAAAGTGTTCTAAAGTTGTATACTTAACTCTCGTGTTTAGGAGAGTTGTGCCTTAAGCAGAGACACTGTGTCTTCCCATATTAACAGGGACTTGATGAAATTAACGTATAAATGACCCCTCACTTGCTCTGGTGCTCTTGGGAGGTGTTGATCTTGGGGGTATTTAAATACTCCGAAATTACCATCTCTTTTAAGGGTCTGAGCGGGTGGTGGAGCGGGTTAAGGCGTACCTGTTATGCCAGTTGATGGAAGGCTTCTGTGCTGGCTAGGGTTCGAGTCTCCTGGTGGGAAAGTGTTCTAAAGTTGTATACTTAACTCTCGTGTTTAGGAGAGTTGTGCCTTAAGCAGAGACACTGTGTCTTCCCATATTAACAGGGACTTGATGAAATTAACGTATAAATGACCCCTCACTTGCTCTGGTGCTCTTGGGAGGTGTTGATCTTTGGGGTATTTAAATACTCCGAAATTACCATCTCTTTTAAGGGTCTGAGCGGGTGGTGGAGCGGGTTAAGGCGTACCTGTTATGCCAGTTGCTGGAAGGCTTCTGTGCTGGCTAGGGTTCGAGTCTCCTGGTGGGAAAGTGTTCTAAAGTTGTATACTTAACTCTCGTGTTTAGGAGAGTTGTGCCTTAAGCAGAGACACTGTGTCTTCCCATATTAACAGGGACTTGATGAAATTAACGTATAAATGACCCCTCACTTGCTCTGGTGCTCTTGGGAGGTGTTGATCTTTGGGGTATTTAAATACTCCGAAATTACCATCTCTTTTAAGGGTCTGAGCGGGTGGTGGAGTGGGTTAAGGCGTACCTGTTATGCCAGTTGCTGGAAGGCTTCTGTGCTGGCTAGGGTTCGAGTCTCCTGGTGGGAAAGTGTTCTAAAGTTGTATACTTAACTCTCGTGTTTAGGAGAGTTGTGCCTTAAGCAGAGACACTGTGTCTTCCCATATTAACAGGGACTTGATGAAATTAACGTATAAATGACCCCTCACTTGCTCTGGTGCTCTTGGGAGGTGTTGATCTTTGGGGTATTTAAATACTCCGAAATTACCATCTCTTTTAAGGGTCTGAGCGGGTGGTGGAGCGGGTTAAGGCGTACCTGTTATGCCAGTTGATGGAAGGCTTCTGTGCTGGCTAGGGTTCGAGTCTCCTGGTGGGAAAGTGTTCTAAAGTTGTATACTTAACTCTCGTGTTTAGGAGAGTTGTGCCTTAAGCAGAGACACTGTGTCTTCCCATATTAACAGGGACTTGATGAAATTAACGTATAAATGACCCCCTCACTTGCTCTGGTGCTCTTGGGAGGTGTTGATCTTTGGGGTATTTAAATACTCCGAAATTACCATCTCTTTTAAGGGTCTGAGCGGGTGGTGGAGCGGGTTAAGGCGTACCTGTTATGCCAGTTGCTGGAAGGCTTCTGTGCTGGCTAGGGTTCGAGTCTCCTGGTGGGAAAGTGTTCTAAAGTTGTATACTTAACTCTCGTGTTTAGGAGAGTTGTGCCTTAAGCAGAGACACTGTGTCTTCCCATATTAACAGGGACTTGATGAAATTAACGTATAAATGACCCCTCACTTGCTCTGGTGCTCTTGGGAGGTGTTGATCTTTGGGTATTTAAATACTCCGAAATTACCATCTCTTTTAAGGGTCTGAGTGGGTGGTGGAGCTGGTTAAGGCGTACCTAGTTATGCCAGTTGCTGGAAGGCTTCTGTGCTGGCTAGGGTTCGAGTCTCCTGGTGGGAAAGTGTTCTAAAGTTGTATACTTAACTCTCGTGTTTAGGAGAGTTGTGCCTTAAGCAGAGACACTGTGTCTTCCCATATTAACAGGGACTTGATGAAATTAACGTATAAATGACCCCCCACTTGCTCTGGTGCTCTTGGGAGGTGTTGATCTTTGGGGTATTTAAATACTCCGAAATTACCATCTCTTTTAAGGGTCTGAGCGGGTGGTGGAGTGGGTTAAGGCGTACCTGTTATGCCAGTTGCTGGAAGGCTTCTGTGCTGGCTAGGGTTCGAGTCTCCTGGTGGGAAAGTGTTCTAAAGTTGTATACTTAACTCTCGTGTTTAGGAGAGTTGTGCCTTAAGCAGAGACACTGTGTCTTCCCATATTAACAGGGACTTGATGAAATTAACGTATAAATGACCCCTCACTTGCTCTGGTGCTCTTGGGAGGTGTTGATCTTTGGGGTATTTAAATACTCCGAAATTACCATCTCTTTTAAGGGTCTGAGCGGGTGGTGGAGCGGGTTAAGGCGTACCTGTTATGCCAGTTGCTGGAAGGCTTCTGTGCTGGCTAGGGTTCGAGTCTCCTGGTGGGAAAGTGTTCTAAAGTTGTATACTTAACTCTCGTGTTTAGGAGAGTTGTGCCTTAAGCAGAGACACTGTGTCTTCCCATATTAACAGGGACTTGATGAAATTAACGTATAAATGACCCCTCACTTGCTCTGGTGCTCTTCGGAGGTGTTGATCTTTGGGGTATTTAAATACTCCGAAATTACCATCTCTTTTAAGGGTCTGAGCGGGTGGTGGAGCGGGTTAAGGCGTACCTGTTATGCCAGTTGCTGGAAGGCTTCTGTGCTGGCTAGGGTTCGAGTCTCCTGGTGGGAAAGTGTTCTAAAGTTGTATACTTAACTCTCGTGTTTAGGAGAGTTGTGCCTTAAGCAGAGACACTGTGTCTTCCCATATTAACAGGGACTTGATGAAATTAACGTATAAATGACCCCTCACTTGCTCTGGTGCTCTTGGGAGGTGTTGATCTTGGGGGTATTTAAATACTCCGAAATTACCATCTCTTTTAAGGGTCTGAGCGGGTGGTGGAGCGGGTTAAGGCGTACCTGTTATGCCAGTTGCTGGAAGGCTTCTGTGTTGGCTAGGGTTCGAGTCTCCTGGTGGGAAAGTGTTCTAAAGTTGTATACTTAACTCTCGTGTTTAGGAGAGTTGTGCCTTAAGCAGAGACACTGTGTCTTCCCATATTAACAGGGACTTGATGAAATTAACGTATAAATGACCCCTCACTTGCTCTGGTGCTCTTGGGAGGTGTTGATCTTTGGGGTATTTAAATACTCCGAAATTACCATCTCTTTTAAGGGTCTGAGCGGGTGGTGGAGCGGGTTAAGGCGTACCTGTTATGCCAGTTGCTGGAAGGCTTCTGTGCTGGCTAGGGTTCGAGTCTCCTGGTGGGAAAGTGTTCTAAAGTTGTATACTTAACTCTCGTGTTTAGGAGAGTTGTGCCTTAAGCAGAGACACTGTGTCTTCCCATATTAACAGGGACTTGATGAAATTAACGTATAAATGACCCCTCACTTGCTCTGGTGCTCTTGGGAGGTGTTGATCTTGGGGGTATTTAAATACTCCAAAATTACCATCTCTTTTAAGGGTCTGAGCGGGTGGTGGAGCGGGTTAAGGCGTACCTGTTATGCCAGTTGCTGGAAGGCTTCTGTGCTGGCTAGGGTTCGAGTCTCCTGGTGGGAAATTGTTCTAAAGTTGTATATATATATATAAACAATCTTTGGACAACACCCACCAGTGGGACTCGAACCCAGAAAGCACAACTACCTTCCAGTAGCTGGCATAACTAGTATGCTTTAACCCACTACGCCATCAGACCTTACAAAAGAAGTAGATAGTTCGAGATATATATCTCAAACATCTCTACCTCCCGAAGGCACCAGATGAGTGAGGGGTCAGTCTGCATTGAAAAATGCAGACTGACCCCTCACTCATCTGGTGCCTTCGGGAGGTAGAGATGTTTGAGATATATATCTCGAACTATCTACTTCTTTTGTAAGGTCTGATGGCGTACTGGGTTAAAGCATACTAGTTATGCCAGCTACTGGAAGGTAGTTGTGCTTTCTGGGTTCGAGTCCCACTGGTGGGTGTTGTCCAAAGATTGTTTATCTTCACTTGTGGTTTATGCAAGTATAGGCTTATATATATATATATATATATATATATATATATATATATATATATATATATATATATATATATATATATATATATATATATATATATTAGTATATTTTGGTAGCAGTCTTTCCTGTAGACATATATTATTAAATATGACCGAAAAAGTAAGATTAATAATTCTAACACGAATTTTCTCAATCTTTCGTACATTTCTTTTCACTGTTGGAGGTAAATCAAAAATCAATTCTCCAAAATTCATTTTTATTTCTAGTCTGACGCGACACGAGCACGTTTCGTAAAACTTATTACATTTTCAAAGACTTTAGTTCACAAATACACAACTGAATAGAACTTACGCATCTCCGATTTTATATCTACATTTGAGTGAGGTGGAAGGGGTGATGTGGCATTAACACAAGACAGAACAAGATGTGGCATTAATAGGGTAAAAAAAAAAAATGAATTTTGGAGAATTGATTTTTGATTTACCTCCAACAGTGAAAAGAAATGTACGAAAGATTGAGAAAATTCGTGTTAGAATTATTAATCTTACTTTTTCAATCATATTTAATAATATATATATATATATATATATATATATATATATATATATATATATATATATATATATATATATATATATATATATGGCACAACTCTCCTAAACACGAGAGTCATGTATACAACTTTAGAACACTTTCCCACCAGGAGACTCGAACCCTAGCCAGCACAGAAGCCTTCCAGCAACTGGCATAACAGGTACGCCTTAACCCTCTCCACCACCTGCTCAGACCCTTAAAAGAGATGGTAATTTCGGAGTATTTAAATACCACAAAGATCACCACCTCCCAAGAGCACTAGAGCAAGTCAGGGGTCATTTAGACGTTAATTTCATCAAGTCCCTGTTAATATGGGAAGACACAGTGTCTATGCTTAAGGCACAACTCTCCTAAACACGAGAGTCAAGTATACAACTTTAGAACACTTTCCCACCAGGAGACTCGAACCCTAGCCAGCACAGAAGCCTTCCAGCAACTGGCATAACAGGTACGCCTTAACCCTTTCCACCACCTGCTCAGACCCTTAAAAGATATGGTAATTTCGGAGTATTTAAATACCACAAAGATCACCACCTCCCAAGAGCACTAGAGCAAGTGAGGGGTCATTTAGACGTTAATTTCATCAAGTCCCTGTTAATATGGGAAGACACAGTGTCTATGCTTAAGGCACAACTCTCCTAAACACGAGAGTCAAGTATACAACTTTAGAACACTTTCCCACCAGGAGACTCGAACCCTAGCCAGCACAGAAGCCTTCCAGCAACTGGCATAACAGGTACGCCTTAACCCTCTCCACCACCTGCTCAGACCCTTAAAAGAGATGGTAATTTCGGAGTATTTAAATACCACAAAGATTCGAGTCTCCTGGTGGGAAATTGTTCTAAAGTTGTATATATATATATATATATATATATATATATATATATATATATATATATATATATATATATATATATATATATATATATATATATATATATATATATAAATATATATATATGACTGAAAACTCACACCCCAGAAGTGACTCGAACCCATACTGCCAGGAGCAACGCAACTGGTATCTACAGGGCGCCTTAATCCTTTGACCATCACGACCGGTGATTTGATAAAATGCTATGCCCAAGATTACCATCCGAGTGCCGGCGGGGAAGTGGTTCAAATAGCTTCGGCTATCACTTCCTTATGTCTGGTCGCGATGGTCAAGCAGATTAAGGCGTCCTGTAGATACCAGTTGCATTGCTCATGGCAGTATGGGTTCGAGTCACTTCTGGGGTGTGAGTTTTCAGTCGCATATAGTCCTGGGGACCATTCAGGCTTGTTCGCACACACACACATATATACATATATATATATATATATATATATATATATATATATATATATATATATATATATATATATATATATATATATATATATATATATATAAATGCAAATGTTCGTTTGTTCAAAATCGCTAATCTCCGAAAGTTCTTCACCGATTCCCTTGAAATTTTCACACAACGTTCCCTTCGCATCTGAGCGGGGTTTTATATAAATACTTTATAGATGTCACGTCTTTGACCGGAAAAAACATGCTTATTTTGAAAAGCTGTGTTTTCATGTGTTTTTCATGTGAGGGAAATCTTCGAAACCTCTTTACGATTGCTTTGAAATTTTGACTCAACGTTGCATTCGAATAGGCAAGTATTTTTATATACCTAATATATACATGCCTCACCTGTGACAGGAAAAAAACATGCTTTTTTTGAAAAACAGCGCCATCTGTAAGACGTAAGAGCAACATGCACTGTAATCTCCGAAAATTCTTCTCTGATTGCTTTGAAATTTTGACACAACGTTCCAGTCGAATAAGTACATGTTTTTATATACCTACTATTTAGATGCCACACCTGTTACAGGTAAAAAAAAGATTTTTTAAAAACAATGCCATTTGTTACATGTAAGAACAACAGACACCATACAAAATATGTTACGATTACATTTAAAAGTTTCCGATTCCATTGATAAATTGAATTTTCATAGATTTTGATTTATTTTCATTTTGATATAATTATTTTGTGTGACATTGCATTGGAATTGAGCTGTGTCGTTTACCATACCCTTCATTTCATGGGTATAGTTTATTTCTTTATATCATTGTTTTTTAATTTCGCTTTTTAACTGTTCTATTTTTTTCAGTGCAATTGGTGGAGAATTTGAGCTGTGTCGATTGATCTGCATTTGAATATAAATATTTCGTTGGCATTTTTTTGTTTTGAAAACAAGAAAATAGACAACACGTTTATTTCACAGCTGCAAATGTGTAACAAACAGTTATGAGTCCACAGGCAATATCGTTAACAGGTTTTTTCACGTTATATTAAAATGACGCTTATGCGAAAACACTGCTGTATTCGGAAGTGCCTATGTAGTACACATGGAATGCCAGTAGAAAATTGTATGAACGACGCAAACGAGGAGAGCGAGTCGACGGACAACCTGGCAAATTCAAATAAACAACGATAGGTAGATTGTACACCGTGTATCCCAATCAGGATGAATGCTTCTTTCTTCGCATGCTGTTGGTAAATGTGTCCGGTCCAACGTCTTTCCAGCAATTGAGATTTGTCAACGGCGTTACACATGCCACTGTCTGTAGTGCATGTCAAACTCTGAAGTTATTGGAGAATGACCGACACTGGGATGTATGCATTAATGATACGTCCAACACGTCACATCCAAATCAAATTCATGCATTGTTTGCCATCATATTGACCGCCTGCTCTCCTTCATCTCCAACAGAGTTATGGGAGAAATATAAATCACACATGGCTGTAGATATTATCCGTCTAATACGCAAGGAAAATTCAAATGTGAACATGGATTTCACAGCAAAAATCTACAATGAAGGTGTGTAAATGATAATCAATGATAATCATTGAAGATTTGTGCTTAGAAATCATGAACAAAGTTCTCAATCAATTGGAAATGCCATCACCGAATCGATCTGCTGCTGCTTCGTTCGATGTAGAATTGCGTCGTGAACAAAATTACAACACGGATACCGTTGTCGTATGTGCAATCAAATATTCCTAAGCTAACGCTTGAGCGAAAAGGCTTTTACAATCAAATAATTCAAATTGTCAATAACGGGCTTGAAGAAATCCTCTTAGATGCGCCATGAGGAACTGGTAAAACCTTCCTAATTAGATTGATTCTGGCAGCATTTCGATCCCAAAATGGCATAACTTTAGCTCTTGCATAGTCAGGAATAGCTGCGACTTGCTACCAGGTGGAAGAACTGCTACTTGGGCTTTGAAATTGTCATTGAACATGCAATTCATTGAAACTCCCACGTGCAACATTTCCAAAGGATCCGGCATGGGAAAAGTATTGCAGAAATGCAAACTTATTGTTTGGGATGAATGTTCAATGGCCCACAAAAAACGCAATAGACTCTTGATCGATCATTACAAGATTTGCGTGGAAACATCAGACCATTTCGGAACGCATTAATATTGCTTGCAGGAGATTTCAGGCAAACATTACCTGTAATTCCTCGATGGACACCAGCTGACGAAATAAATGCTAATTTGAAATACTTTATTTTGTGGCGCCACGTAAAGACGTTAAAATTAACTTCAAATATGCGTGTCCAGCTGCAAAACGATCCATCAGCTGAGATATTCTTATATCAATTTATAGAAATTGCGAACGGAAACGTGTCGGTTGATCTGACCTCAGGACGAATTTCATTGCCTCATAACTTCTACAATTTAGTGACGTTAAAAGAAGAATTTGCTGAAAAAGTATTTCCCAATATTCAAACCAATTATAAGATTGACGATTGGCTGAGTGAACGAGCTGTTCTTACGGCCAAGAACAAAGACGTCTACGAACATCTACAATATTATTCAGTCAAACATTCAAAGCGAGGCAGTCACAGACGAGTCCGTCGACACTGTTGAGGAAGCAGATGAAGCGGTTAATTATCAAACAGAATTGTTGAATTCACTCGATCTGCCAGGGATACCATCACACGTACTGCAATTGAAAATCGGGTTACCAATTATCATGTTGCGAAATATCAACCAGCCAGAACTTTGCAAGGCCACGCGCCTTGCAGTAAAAAAATTATTCACCAACGTCGCAGAAGCAACACTCTTGACAGAACCTTTCAAGGTGAAGATGTCCTCATTCCTCGCATTCCTATTATTCCAACAAATATCCCATTTCAATTTAAGATATTGTAATTTCCAATTCGATTGGCGTTTGTAATCACCATCATATGATATGATATGAGCATTGTAATCACCATTGGCGTTTGTAATCAATCACCATGTAATCTCAGGGCCAATCTTTAGAATTGTGCAGTTTATATATAGACACGGATTGCTTCTCGCTTCTGTCGTGGACAATTATATGTTGCGTGTTCTAGAGTCGGCAAACCAGACAATCTCTATATCTTCACAGACAATAGAACAACAACAAAATTTGTATACCACAAGCATTGTGAAATTAAACATATTAGAAACGTGCACTTTTTCTTTTCTTTCTTTCCCATTTAACCAGATTGAACCACAGCAACGCGTGGCGGGTATAGCTAGTATATATATAAGTATGACAGTGTCAGACCACGGAAGAAGAATTAAAACAGGAATTTCCTTAAGTACTTTCGTATATTAATACATCTTCATAAGGAATGATTTACAGGTCAAGTATTGGACATAAATATTGGCAGGAGAGAGAAACGCCTTTTCCTTGCTCACTTCTCTTCACACTCTCGCTCCATCTCCGTCTTCACAGATGGGTCTAAGTCTGCTTACGGTGTAGGGTACTCCTGTTGTGTTTCCTGGCTGCATATATATGTGTCGCCTGCCTTCACAGATTAGCATCTTTACGGCTGAACTTTATGCAATTTTGTTTGGTCTTCGTCAACTGCTTTTTCGCTGTAATTCTTCCTTTGTTGTTGTAGTTGACTTTCACATTGCCTTCATGGCTCAGGAGTCCTTTAATCTTATCAGTCTTTTGCTTGTGGATATTCAATATTGGCTGTTTCTTATCTCCAGCAGATTTAAGATTGTCGAGATGTGCTGGATTCCCAGCCATATTGGTGCTTCCTTAAATGAGCTTGCGAACGCTTCCGTTAAGGAAGCTATAAGCACGTGTCCAATCTCCTGTAAAGGTATTCCTTATGCCAACTTCTATCCAGTTATTCATTCCTTAATGGTAACCGGCAGTGAGAGTACTGCCGGTTATGGCGGTTACCACCGTAACCGGCAGTGAGAAACGGTTCTGGCGAGGTAACATATTGGCCATACCCGCGTAACTCATGGGCTCTTACAGTCGTACATATCCTTGTTTAATGTCCTGGACCTAATGGATGTGTGTTTGCCTTGCTTCCCAACTATTCTTTGCGGTCACCTATCCCTCGTTAGTATCCTTGGTGAATCGGATGCCTTTGATGTTGATCGCCTTATGCGCTTTTGTTCTCGTATTGTCATCCTTAGCTCCTTTTAGCGCCTTATGACTATCCCTCACTTTTGACAGTGCTACATAGCCTCCCCAGCTTGGTGCCTTCTTTCGATAAGTACTTACTTATAGTAATAATTTTGCTGGAAAACTTTTAGTAAATTTAAATCCTAATGAGTTTAGGATAATATTAATTGAAAATAATAATTCTGAAAAGTGTTGCCATATTGTTGCTGATTTTCATTGCAGAGTGCACCACATAGTGACAGTTAAGATACTTTCGGCCCAAAGTCAATGTACTCTTATTTCCAGTAAATTGTTTATAATTTTTATATTGTGTTTCACTTCGCTCCTATCTTCACTCTCTATATTGTTTGCCTGGGGCGGAACACTGAACACAGTTAGGAAGACAACAGGCTGAGGAAGATTTACCACTGTATCTATAGAAATGATCTGGCCTTGTTGGAAGCTTTAGCAGGACTGGCGTCCTAGGCTATCAAATTTTCTGCCGAGCAAATTGGCAGCAAGGAGCCCGGGTCAGTGTCCGTGGATGCTTAGACTGAAGACCCGGGACAAGGCTGGTTTACCTCACTTGCCACAGGGTCGCAAGGGTGAGTGTGGGACTCTTCCTCGTGAGTGACTGAGGTGCTCCATTAAGTGGACAGTGGCACTGTGGGAGAGGGAGTAAGACCCGGGTGTGCGCCACGCCTCTCTCGCCACATCCCCTCTATTTGTCCCCCTTTTCCTATCCTATCCTCTTCCCTCTCACTGCGGCCTGGTCGGGGACCGGGCCGCGGGGACGTTGAGTCCTGAAATCACCACAAGATAACCATCCCCATCTCTCTGCTCTCTCCCTTGCAATCTCCAATAAATAGACATTTCATTTATTTACTTAGAAGTGGTACCCAGCCGCACCTGGGTTTCTTCCCACTCTTTCCATTCTATTTCTCTCATCCCCCACTTTTCACTTTGAACCCATTGTCACCATTCCCTTAGCCCCCCCCTCCCTTAGTCCTTCCCCCTCATCATCCTCTTCTAACCTCCTCTTTCTCTCAGAAAATGTATTAAGAAGCACTGAAACAACTATTTGGGACTCACATAGAATATATTGTGATCACTAAAAACTCTATGGAAACCACCGCAATTATTTTACACTTGACTCTGAAAATTACAACAAATATTTTACACTTAATTATGAAAATCCCATTCTTGTCACTATAATTGCTAATATTTCATAAATCATTTAAATGGGGTCTTCCCTGACCAGCCAATGTTTGTCCCATACCCCAGCTCAATTCCCCTGCAAATATTTGTGAGGTTAGCCCCAAGTATCTTGCCTTCAATTTTGGACAGACAGACAGAAAAAAACAAACAGCTAAACTGATATTCTTTTATAATATAGTTATATCCCGGTGAAGGAAAGGTAATGGTTAAAAAATATAGTCTAGACAACAGCTGACCTCAATGTTGTTATGTTTATACCTGTGATATTGTCTTATGAAAGGGAGCCATTGCTTATATTCTGTGTGACAGACACTTGGGCTGTAAGCAGGTGTGGATGTGTTTGCTGTGCTCCTGGCAGACGTTGGAATTGGTGAAACAATTTGATGGCGACCCACACGCCCACGCCCTGCTAATAACTGTGGGGGAGGTGGCTGGTGAGGCTTTTTGAAAATGTGGTGTACTGGCCCGCCTTTAAATATCGACTGGCCTGGTGTTTAATGCCGCTGATTACTCAGTTGTGGAGATGCTGCATTTACGTCTCAGTGACATTCTTTGTATCTAGCATTTACGTTCTATGAAAATTGTATATAAATTAAAGGATAATAGTAACTTTTGACAGTTTATGGACAAAAATATAAATCAAGAGCTTTCATTACCTAATGGAGAAGGAGTAGTAAATATCTTTGATATATAAGATAAATTTTACGTTTGTTTTCGTGCGAGAAATGCCATATGAGATGTCAGACAATGTGATTTAGGGAGTGTTGTCCCGATTTGGATTGATTGAGATGATCTGTGCAAACATAGCAATGTCCGGTCTATTTAGATGGGTCGTTGAATAGCAACCGGACTGTTAAAATGAGGATAGTGATAAATATTCTATCATCGGTAATGGTAATGAGTTTTCGTGACAGATTGTGTATAGTAGGCAGGACAAGCATATGGTAAAAATGTGGTTTTGTAGGTCATTTGGCGGCTACATGTCGTCTGGGACCTGGAGATCGTGTAAATGTATTTGTAGAGAATGATTTTCAAACGTTTCGATCCCCTGATGTTGGTAGGGTGAATGCTGCTGAAGATGGGACTAGCCGGATAAGAAACTGAGCTCTTGAAAAATACTGAGTACCTGAATACTGATACTGAAATCGACTGAGGTTCGATTACGAATAGGGTATGCGGCTTCAGGTGTTAGAGGAATCCTTCAGGTGTTCAAGGAATTCAAAGAATTCAGGAGAAGTAGTGAGGAGTTGTTAAATCGAAACGGTGTGTGAAAGCTGAGGTTAATGTTAGTGATGAAAAGGAAATTGAAGATGATTCTCAGTGAGTCCAGAACCTGCTGGGCCAGAGATAACGTCACAACTAGCAATTGGTGTGTGTGTGGTGTTGTTGGTAAGCCAGCTGGTGAAAGTTATCATCGTTGTGTGGTGGCAGTGAAGGATGGTATTGTACATAATGCTGTTGTTAAGGTAGTACTCAGTAAAGAGCCTGTGGACAAGTCAGGTGACCGTCCGCACATTTTGGTTCCTCTCACTCCATGGGATGGGAATGGGGTCCATGGGTCATGTTTGGAGGCTCGAGTGGTGGACCATGGGGATGGGGGCATTGAAAGTGTGCCCAGTATATTGACAGTTGAGAGGCAGGACCAAAGAGCCGAAGCTCTTTGCAAAGCACAACTAGACGAATACAGCGAGGTTATCTTGAGATGATTTCGAGGCTTTAATGTCCCCGTGGCCCGGTCCTCGACCAGGCCTCCACCCCCAGGAAGCAGCCCGTGACAGCTGACTAACACCCAGGTACCTATTTTACTGCTAGGTAACAGGGGCATAGGGTGAAAGAAACATTGCCCATTGTTTCTCGCCGGCACCTGGGATCGAACCCAGGATCACAAGTCCAGTGTGCTGTCCGCTCGGCCTACCGGCTCCGTTGTACAATAAGTATTGTGTGAGGAAATAGCTCCATTTCTATCATGCTCATGCTGAGTGTTAATGGTTTAAGCCAGGGGTCTCCAAACTATGGCCCGCGGGCCACAACCGGCCCGCCACATAATTTCATCCGGCCCTCCAAACAAATCCCGGTGTTGTGGCCTTGAAAAAATAATTATCGTACGAATGGCATCGCAGAATTATTCAAAGCTGGGGCTGCTGACTGGTGGCGCTCAACCCGAGTCAGTTTTCCTCTCTCTCGATAGTGTGATGCACAGATACTAATACTGGTAGGTATGTGTTGTGCATTACAACCAATCAGTTGTGTATAACTGTATATTGTGGGGATGGAGGGCGAGTGGGGCTTCGCTGCTTCCGTTTCAGGGAGCACAAACACTGTACAATATTCTTTTCTCTGTACTTTGACAATGCCTTTATCTTAGTTATACAAAATAGCAATAATACTATTGTAACCAAAAATATTGCATGTTTAAAATAGTTAAAATGGTAACCATTAAGTTTCTCAACGAAAGCTGTTGCCATAATATTTACCACTTTATAATAATATGCTATGCTTTTTAACACCACATACAAGCTGTTTTTTTCCTGTAGAATTTATTTCATTTATTTTACCCTTATGTTTTCAGATATGGAAAAGATAAAGAAAAGAAAAGTGGACAGTGAGTGCCGTCGGTTCAATGACGAATGGAAGATAAAGTACTTTTTTGTGATAGCAAATGATAAAGCTTTATGCATAATATGTAGAGACAGTGTTGCTGTTCTGAAGGAATACAATATTCGTCGGCACTATGAATCTAAACATGGCTCAAGTTATTCTCACATCACAGGAGCAGAACGCACTAAAAATTTTGAATCATTTCAGCACAGTCTGCATTCTCAACAAGCTGTTTTCAGTAAGAAAAAATCTGAAAATGAAACTTCAACTAGAGCCAGTTACAAAGTTGCCTATGTGTTGGCTAAAAAAGGAAAACCTTTCACTGATGGTAGTATCATAAAAGAGTGTATAGTGGAAGCAGCAGGAGAGGTATGTCCAGAAAAAGTAAACCTCTTCCAAATGATAAGTCTTGGGTCAAATACTGTTGCTCGTAGAATTGAAGATTTAGGAGGCGACATAATTCGGCAAATAAAGGAAAAAACAAAAAGATTTTGTTGGTATTCTCTTGCGTTGGATGAATCAACTGATGTGTGTGATACTTCTCAGCTCTTAGTATTCATTCGTGTTGTTGATAGTGAATTTAATGTGAGCCAAGAATTAGCATCAGTTCACAGCATGCACACCACAACAACTGGAGAGGACATTTTCAATGAAGTAAGTAAAACTATGACAGAATATAACCTGGAATGGAAACAAGTGCAGTGTGTGACAATTGATGGAGGAAAAAATATGTCTGGGACAAAGAAGGGTTTGGTTGGGCAAATTACAACAGCTTGTGAGGTTGGAGGATTCTCAAAACCCATTTTTCTGCATTGCCTTATCCATCAACAAGCATTGTGCCTAAAATATGTTGATATGTCTTGTGTCATGAAACCTGTTGTTTCTTTGGTTAATTTCATTAGATCTCATGCACTCAACCATCGCCAGTTCCGTGATTTCTTGAAAGAAATTGATGCGGAGTTTGTTAACTTGCCTTATTATACAGCAGTTAGATGGCTTAGTTGTGGAAAGGTTTTGCTGTATTTCTTTGAGCTCAGATTAGAAATTGATTTATTTCTCACAGAGAAAAATAACCCTCAGCCATTATTATCAGAATGTGAATGGATTTGGAAATTGGCATTTTTTGCAGATATGACAGGTCATATGAATAACTTGAATCTGAAATGGCAAGGCAAAACAAATTTGATCAGTGACTACTTTGTTCATGTCAAGGCATTCAGAGCAAAACTTGCGCTACTTGAAGGCCAGGTGAAGGTTAAGAATTTTGCTCATTTTCCATGTTGTGAAAAATTTCATACAGAAAGTAAAGTTGAATTTCCTTTTTCATTTGCAAATGAAATAATTTCAGATTTGAAAAAACAGTTTCAGAAGCGATTTGCTGACCTTGATGCCAAAGCAAATGAAATCAGGCTCTTTTATAATCCATTTGACTGCAATGCTGAAAATCTTCCAACTCAATTTCAAATGGAAATTATTGATCTCCAGGCAGATGACAGACTGAAAGATAAGTATAGAGAAGGAAATCTGATTGAGTTTTATAAATGCCTGCAGCCAGATCAGTTTCCAAATTTGATAAAGTTTGCTTGTAGTTTTGTGTCCATTTTGGTTCAACATAATTGTGTGAACAAACTTTTTCCAAAATGAAGTATGTGAAATCTAACTATCGAGCAAATTTGTCTGATGATCACTTGAAATCAATTCTTACAATTGGCTCATCTAATCTGGAACCTGATTTTAATGAAATTTTGAAGTCAAAACGACAGTATCATTCGTCACACTAATTTGGTTGCATAAAACTAAAGGCAGGAATCTATTTAGTTTACCCTGATTTTTTCCAAAAAGATATGTTTTAATTTTTCCATGTTTATACTTTAATATTTGAGGAAATTAAATTACTGGCACTGATTTGTTTTTTTTTTTTTTTCATTTTTTATTCCTCCGGCCCGCATAAATATGGGAAATATATAATGTGGCCCTTACATTGACAAGTTTGGAGACCCCTGGTTTAAGCGATAACGTTAAGCAATTGAGTCTCCTTTATATGATTCGCTATTTTTGTTTGAATATTTTTTGTTAAGGGTTAAAACAACTAGATATTACTGGTGATTACCATATGGTGTTTAACCCTTCGCAGAGTTGAAAGAGGTGACTCTGGTTCTTATTCGTAATCAGGCACCAGTCCGTGTACTGCGGAGACAATTTAGGTGATGTTTGGTAGGGGGTCCGTTTTTGGACAACGTAATATCGTCGTTAAATGTTTATGCTCCTTCGGGATTTACAGAGGGATGATTTTTTCTCACAGGACGTGTTATATTTCCTTCAGCATGAAACACACTGTATGTTGTTTAGTTTTGTTTGATTTTAACTGTGTGACCTCTGAATGTGACAATACCAATGGTGGAGTTATGACTGTGTCTATGACTGAGAGAGACGGGAGATTGTCTCTATGGAAACCCAGTCAGTGGTTGCTTGAGGACACTTGCATTTATTTTTACGTCCCACACCAATAGTTCCTGGACGAACAGATGTATATACATCGTTTAGATGGTGGTGTTCACGAATCTAGAACTCAACTGGTTAGTTTCTCTTATCACAGTTTATTTCTTGCGAGGGTAACGTCTCATAGTTTGGTTGTGTATGGGTTTGGGTGGTCGAAGTTAAATTGTAGTGTGTTGACTGATAGTGACATTCTTCCAAGATTTCGTTCACTGTGACCGTTGTGCAATGAACAGAACGATAACTTTCCATGTATTTTAGATTGGTGAGATTAGACCAAATTGCTGTGTAAGACGTTTTTGTCTCATATGTAAAGAGGAGGGCGGCTGAAGGGAACGGCCTCTTTAATGTCTTGCAGGATCGTCTGTTTAGGTTGTATTCCTTGGAATCTGCAGGGTTGAACAAGTATAATAAAATATCGATGGGTAAAGTCATACTAAACCAGAGGAGGACTGAACCTGCTGTGATTTGCTGTTAGGACACGTCTAGAAGATAGGTTGTCAGGTGAGACATAAAAGTTATCTCCAGGGGACAATGATTCGAGGGTTAGAGAGGCTGATGATAATGTTTGGGAGGTAATGGAGACCATGAGGAAGGGTACAGCTCCTTCCAGTGAATGGCCTCTCTGCGGAACTTTATATGATGTTCGGGAATGTGGTTGCCTGTGATCTTGTTGCGATGGTTAAATATTTGTTATAGTCCGGCAAACTGTCATTATCGCAGGCTTTTGGGTTGGTGAAATTGCTGCCAAAGGTAAGGAATTTGAAGCTTTTTTCAGACTGATGTCACTTTTACACTTGATTATTGATGACACTTTTATACCAAGATTATTTAATTATCTCATAATGGATTAATAAACGGTTAAGAAGAGTGTTAACTAGCTCGTGTTGTATTTCATGTGAACAGTTTTGTGGTGCTCTTGGGAGATCAATAGTGCATTGCAATAATCTTCGGGACGTTTTGCATGATATAGATGATGGTGGTTCCCGGCGTCTATGATTAGCCTTAGCCGGTCTAAGGCCTATGACAGGGGTTTTAAGGTGTTGGAAAGGTTTGGAATAGACGTTGTGTGATACCTGCTTGTTACCTGCTTGATGGGGTTCTGGGAGTTCTTCTACTCTCTAAGGCTGGCCCGAGGACAGGCTTGACTTGTGAGAGTCACCAGTATCCACCAGGCTGTTGCTTGGCGCGGCCCGCAGGCCCACATACCCACCACAGCCCGGTTGGTCGGGAACTTCTTTTAGAAAACAGTCTAGGTTTCTCTGGAAGATGTCTATGTTCCGGCAATATTTCTTATAGTCGCTGGGAAGACGTTGAACAATCGCGGACCTCTGATGTTTATAAAGTGAACTCTGATTATGCCTATGGCACCTCTGTTCTTCACTAATTCTATTCTGCATTTTCTTCCATATCGTTCACTCCAGTATGTTGTTATTTTACTGTGTAGATTTGGGATCCGGCCCTCCAGTATTTTCCACGTGTATATTATTTAATATCTCTCTCTTGTTTCCTTTCAAATGAGTACATTTGGAGAGCTTTGAAACGTACAGACTGCTCTGAAAGGGGAAGTGAGTACTGAGCAGTACTCGAGACGGGACAACATAAGTGACTTGAGGAGTACAACCATTGTGACGGATCCCTGGATTTGAAAGTTCTCGTAATCCATCCGATCATTTTTCTGGCTGACGCAATATTTGCTTGGTTATGCTCCCTAAACGTTAGATCATCGGACATCATTATTCCCAAATCCTTTACATGCTGTTTTCCTACTATGGGCAGATTCGATTGTATTTTATACCCTGTATTATGTTTCAGATCCTCATTTTTGCTGTACCAGAGTACCTGAAATTTATCACTGTTAAACATCATGTTATTTTCTGCTGTCCAATCGAAAACTTTGTTGATATCTGCTTGTAATTTTTCAATGTCTTCAGCAGATGTAATTTTCATGCTGATTTTTGCGTCATCTGCAAATGAAGACAAGAAGCTGTGACTTGTATTTTTTTCTATATCTGATATGAGAATAAGGAACATCAGTGGTGCAAGGACTGTACCTTGAGGTACAGAGCTTTTGACTGCGTTTGAACTCGATTTTATTTGATTAACTGTTACTCTTAGTGTTCTGTTCGACAAGAAGTATCCAGCGTTCTACTTTACCAGTAATTCCCATTGACCTCATTTTGTGTGCTATCAATCACTCCATGGTTACATTTGTCGAATGCCTGTGCAAGGTCTGTGTATAAAACATCTGCATTTTGATTTTCTTTTGGAGCTTCTTTGATTTAGTCATAGTAGTTAAGTAACTGTGACAGACAGGATCTTCCCGCTCTAAATCCATGTTGTCCTGGGTTGTGTAGCTCATTATTTTATATAAAACTAGAAATTTGATTTCTAATCACTCTTTCAAAAACTTTTATTATGTGTGATGTTAGTGCAACTGGCCTATAATTTTTGCCAAGGCTTTACCACCCTCTATGTGCAGAGGAGCTATATTTGCAGATTTAAGTGCAGCTGGTATCTCCCCTGTATCCAGGCTCTTTCTCCATATTACAATGAGTGCTTGAGCTACTGGTACGAATATTGAATTACGAATATTGAATTCCATGAATCAGGCCCAGGAGCTGAGTGCATGGGCATATTGTCAATTTCTCTTTGAAAGTCTTCAGAGTTCGTGTTAATATCCGTTATATTATCTGCAGCTTGAATGTCATTCATAAAGAAGCTGTCTGGGTCATCAACTTTCATGTTGTTTATTGGTGTGCTAAACATAGCCTCATACTGGCTTCTTAGAATTTCACTAGTTTCCTTGCCCTCTGTGTACGTACCTTCAGTTGTAAAGATCCAATAGTGGTCGAGGGTTTTTACTGTTATTTTTCGTATGTGAAAAAATATTTTGGATTTTCTTTATCTCTTGTATAGCGTTCTGTTCCAATTCCATTTCCTCTGACACATATGATCGCTTCAACACTTGTTCTATTTCTTCGATCTCCCTGCTTAGGTTTATTTTCCTTTCTTGTGATAGTTGTGTCTGCTGAAGCATTTCCGTTATTTTTTCCTTCTCCTGTACAGTCGTCTACGTTCTCTTTCCAGAGTGGTCCTCTTTCTGACCATCCTCACAGGCACGTGCTTCAAGCAGACCTTGTATGCTTCAGCTGTCAGTTGAGCTATTCCCTGCGTGGGAGTTTTGCCCCTTAAGACCGTCTCCCATTCAATGTTTGCAAGGTCTGCATTTATTTTTTTCCCAGTCGATACTCTTATTGTTGAAATTAAATTGATTGAATACTCCTTCTCACTTGTTGGGTCTCTTAGACCTACTACCATTATTTACGCTAGTTCGTACTTCAATGAGCTTATGGTCTCAGTATGTAGTATCTGAGATTGTAATGTCTCTGATTAGTTCATCATTGTTTGTGAATAACAAGTCTAGCGTGTTTTCGTTCCTAGTTGGTTCTGTAATCTGTTGATTGAGCGAGAATTTGTCATAGAATCTCAAAAGTTCTCTGACCTGTGATTGGTTATTTCCCGGGTCATTCCCTGCTATGATATTGCGTTTGCCATTCTCCATTTTAGACTTGGTAAATTTAAATCTCCAAGGTAGATAATATCTGGAACTGGTTTTGCTAGACTATCAAGGATGTTCTCTATTTTGTGCATCTGCTCTGTGAATTCAACAGTTATATCTGGCGGTTTATATATTTGAATAATAATTAGGTTTATTTTTTCTACCTTAATTCCAAGTATCTTTACCACCTCATTAGTTCAGTTTAGTAGCTCTGTGCATACCAGGTCCTCTTTAATATACAGACTTACTCCTCCATTTGACCTAGTTTCTCTATCACATCTGTATAAATTATAATTTGTAATCCAGATCTCACTATCCATATAATCTTTCGTATGAGTTTCCGTGAATGCCCCAAATATTGAGTTTGACTCTAATAGGAGGCCATTTATGAACTTAACTTTATTTCTTGATTATTTTGGCTTCAGACCTTGTATGTTTGCAAATATGAATGATTGTCCATATTGTGTCACTTCTGAAAGGTTTTGGTAGCTCTCCCTCCTCTCTACCCTGACCCAGGGTGTGCTTGTCTGGCGATAGTTTGTCCAGTTTTGGAAGTGGTACTGGGGAGTGAAAGTTTCTGTGTAATTGGGGGTGTAGTATGTGTGGGCTTGATGACGAATCGTAGTCCAGTCTTGGGAATTTCCCCCTCTCCATCCGTACTCCTGCAACGTTTATGCCTGTCTGGTTCCTCCCTCTGTTTCTGCTTGCCTCTAAAAAAAAATTCAGGGCTATTATATTGGACTTTCTCTATTATATAGCGCTGTGTGCCTCTAACATGGAAATCAGGGCAATGAAGATCGTAGCATTTCCTCTCATTTCTTGTGAGTCTGCATAGCTTAGGGTGGAAATATCTACACTGTACCAAAACGACATCTGCTCTTCCCTAACAAGTTTTGGCATTTTCGGGGGTGCATGAATCTGCATTCCGAGCCTCTGATCCCATATCTGCACTGTCATTTTGCATAATACCTGCAAATATTTTCATCTGTGCTTGTTTTCTTATTGTTTGTACCCGTGCATGACATGGCTACCTCTGTGTTTTTTGTTCTAACTTTCTCGTTTTCGCATTCTTTATTGCTATTGCCCTTATCTTTCTCCTTGTTGCTTTCGTCTTTCTCATTTTTGTTCTCGTCCTTCTCATTTTTTCTCTCCTTATTCATATTACCAGTTGGCTCTTCAATATTGCCTTCATTTTCGTGTACCTCGACACAATGTCCTTCATCATTGCTAATTTGGCTCTCTAAACTCTCATTCCCTGTGTTGTGTTCCGTGTTTGTTGCTGTCTTTACATACTCTGCATATATTTCTGGCAGCTTTTGAGTGAAATGTTGCCTGTGTACTTCAGGAATGTAATTCATTAGTTTGGTGATGTTTTCCCACATCAGTCTATCATTGTAACAGATCCAGTAGGTACCTTGTCTGTTTGCATATTGTGTAGGTAATCCTGTACAACTCAGGTGAAATCAAATGATACAAATGTTACGTGGCTTAAAGCAGCTGCCACACGTCTCCATGTTGGGTTTTGGTGTAGTGGTTGACTGTTCCCATATTTGTGATTTATTGTCGATTTATTCCTTGTTGACTTTAGTAATTTTACTATTTATAATATTATATGAAAATAATTATAATATTATATGAAAATAATTATAATATTATATGAAAATAATTATAATATTATATGTATGTATATATAATATGTATACAGTAGATTTATAATATTATATGTTTATTTGTTCAACTTTATGTGGGGGTACTTATCGCATGGTGCCTGACAGGCGCCTGACAGCTGGGTGAACAGCGCTTCGGATTCGTAGTCCTGAGGTTCCGGGTTCGATCCCTGGTGGAGGCGGAGAAAAATGGGCAAAATGTTTCTTTCACCCTGATGTCCCTGTTACTAGTAGTAAAAAGGTAGTTAGAGTTAGACAGCTGCTACGGGCTGCTTCCTGGGGGGGGGGGGTGTTACAAAAAGGAGGCCTGGTCGAGGACCGGGCCGCGGGGACGTTAAGCCCCGAAATCATCTCAAGATATGGTGGAGAAAACGGTCCTAGTGGGGACCGTACAGCTGACCGCTGTGTTCCAGGTGGTAGGATGGATGCCACCGGTTGCCAGTTCCTTGATTTATAACACTGCTTATTTGTCTGTATTATCCTAAGGATTTTCTGCTTACTTTCCGGCTTGCAATGGTATTCACTTACTCTATTACTAGTTCCTAAATACACATTCCCGTATTACAATATATATTGCCAGTATATTATCACTGAGTGAGTATACCATCACTGAGGAACGCCCCATACACTGTGTGGATTGGATAAGGTTGTTATAGAAGAATTTTAGGAGTCTTTTTATAAATGAAGTAGTGGGATCGCCGTCTGGAATGAGTAGGTCAATGAGGCAGGGGTGTCCTCTATCTATAACTTTATATGTCCTCATTCAAGCATCTTGGTATAGAAAATTTAAGTATCATCCTTTCATAGTTTCTCTAAATGGGTTATACAAACCAATGGGTTGTCAGTTGTGGTTTGTAGTTATGTGGGTGACGCTTCGGTGGTTGTGGGATCTGACGCAGCTGTGGTGTGTGCTGGAGGTCTTAAGTTCCTTTGAAATGGCTACTGGCGCGGTAATGAGGAGAAGACGTGTATGATGGGAATTGGTAGTTGGCCGTACAGGGCCCCATGACCAGCTACTTGGATCCGTATGGTAGGATCGGTGAAAACTATGGGTATTACATGGTTTCCGAGCTATGCCAAGTCTTTAAAGTAATATTAGAAGTTTGTTTGTAGTTCGGTGTCAAGGTTATCGGGAATGTTGTTCTCAAGTATTTTAACCCTCTATTCCAGGCGGCGTACGTAGTTAATTGTAAGATCTTATGAAAGGGGAGGTACATCGCAGACTGATAAATTGTTTGTTATCGAGAGTGTGGTGTATTGCTAGTATGGGGAAGTAGGTACACCCATATACTTAATGCTTCATTGTGTATGTTGAGGAATGATGGAGGTATTAGGTTAATAGGCGTACATTGTAAGGCGTTAGCGATTTTATTTCATGTCGTTTAGGAAGGAGTTGTTAGGGAGTGAACTGGTGTCGTCGATTGGGTGGTACTGTAGTCGTTTAAGTAATAGATTTTTATTATATGAGCATCTTATTGCTTCTTAATTACAATTATTACTTAACCTATACCGTTGATAGGTTAAGTAATAATTTTAAATAAGAAGCAATAAGATGCTTTTCTTAACATACTATAAAGGTTAGGTGAGGTCGGTGTTTTCTATGAAGCTTTTCAAGGTAAACTAAAATATTCACAATCAATTAGTATGTCACATATGCACTTATTAAATAAGCCAATATTGACTA
This sequence comes from Procambarus clarkii, assembly GCF_040958095.1. NCBI lineage: Eukaryota > Metazoa > Arthropoda > Malacostraca > Decapoda > Cambaridae > Procambarus > Procambarus clarkii. The sequence goes on from NC_091201.1 coordinate 18,086,364, forward strand.
TAAGTGCGAGAACAGGTTGGCAGGCACAGCAACCATCTTCACATCCACACAGGCCACACCCGCACTGTCCGAAGAGTCCACATAGGCCACATCACCCACACTGTTCACATCATCCAGGAAAACAGACACAGAACACCGATGCGCAAGCTTCTGCAAACGGATGGAAAGAGCAGAACTACAGTCGCCAACACACACAGGCACGGCAGGCACCTCCCCCCGCCGAAGCCCCCCCTCCAAAGCAGCAGAACCCGTGTCCCCGAGAGCCAGCACCACATCCACAGGCGGGGGTGGGACATGAACCTCCACCGGGACATCCCGCACTACATGCAGCACAGGCGACGGCCCGACACTCACACACACCGGCTCAACAACCCCAGGGGCCACAGCAGTCACCAGACGTGTTGCACAGGCCGTAGAACTCGCCTCAACAGGCGGGGCAGCAGACAGGCAATTAGGCACCTCAAGCACAGCACCCACTCCGTCCTCAGAACCGTCCGAACACAATAGGGGTGGAAAATCCTCCGCACAAAAAACATGCACCCTACCAGTCGCTCCCACGTCGCACGCTGCAGCCAGATGACCCTCGTGACCACACCGATAACAGGTGACCGGTTGACCCCGATACTGGCAGCGGAGCGTGTAACCCAACACGGACATCGACGACGGTACACTACACTTCAGCGACATCGTCAGGGTGCGGGAGCCGTCAAGAATACCAACACAGTGCCTGGCAAGGACCTTGTTCCAACGAATACTTAACACCGTCCCTAATCGTTCAAAACAGGAGGTTAAAAAGTCGTCCTGAAATTCGAAGGGGGCACCATGCACCGCCATTGACGTCAAGGTGACACTAAGATTCACCACCTTAAGAGAACCAGCAGTATCAGGGAGAGGGTAAACACGCCCCTCACATCGCTCGAGAAACGCCTGAAAGGCAGCCTGGAGGTGGAACTTTACCACAGCACGGTGGCCCTGAAGCAGCTGGATGCCCACCAGGTCCGACAGCTGCACATGTAGCACGTCCACTAGGGCGACACCAACCGACGGATGGTCCACCGGCACCGTAAATGCCAGACCAGCCGACAATGACTTCTTCACTGGAGGGCGAGAAGTTCCCATGGCTAAGTCAAACGTCACCCTGTCAGTGGCAAACCACCACCAGCAGGGCAAACCAGCAATCACCCAACATAAACACTAGCCAGGAGCGGAGAGACCTCAGGAGCGTCCGACCTGGCCGGTGGTCACCACGCAACTCCCTACTGTGCTTCACAGGGTGTCAGCTTCTATTGTTTGTGACTGTCATGTCAAGTCCATTCCTTGCACCCACCAAACCCCCTGTTTATGAGTGAAAAGCGGTTTACACATGACTCACAATTGATGACGTTCGAACAATTTTCGAACAAGTGCTACGCTGACGACTTTTGTTCAAACTACACAGCCCGTCCTCCAAACAACGATCCGAAAGTGATTCCATTCATCCACCAAACTCCCTGTTTATGAATGAAAAACGGTTTACACACGACTCACAACTGATTTCGTTCGAACACTTCTGGAACAAGTGCTTCGCTGACGAATTTTGTTCGAACCACAATCCTGTAAATGCTTCACCCACGAACTACAAATACAAATAATCACCAACAGAACCTAAACACCTAACCTAACCTAACCTATTCCTATATATGCTCAAAATGCTAATATACTATAATGTTAATTTATATTTAAGAAAATTCCTGTTTTGAATAGAGTGCATATTAAATTTCATGAATGCGTCTGTGGGGTCGACCGCTGGATGTAATGGACTTGAGCCGAGGACGGGTTGAACTACAACACTGTAAATGCTTCACCCACGTAGTACAAATACAAATTGTCAACAGAACCTGAACACCTAACCTACCATAACCAATGCCAAAATATGCACAACATTCTAATATATAATAATAATAATAGTTTGCATTTGAGAAAATTCCTGTTTTGAATGAACAGCATGTTAAAATTACTGAATGCATCTTTGGGATCAAATGGACCGCAGAGTGGAGGCAACCCGTCCTCGACTCAAGTCCATTACATTCAGCGGTCAACCCCACAGACGCATTCATAAATTTTAACATGATGTTCATTCAAAACGGGAATTTTCTTAAGTATAAATTAATATTATAATATATTAGCATATTGTGTATATATAGGCATAGGTTAGGTTAGGTTAGGTGTTTAGGTTCGGTTGGCGATTATTTGCATTTGTAGTACGTGGGTGAAGCATTTATAGCGTTGTGGTTCGAACAAAATTCGTCAGTGAAGCACTTGTTCCGGATATGTTCGAACGTCAGCAGTTGTGAGTCGTGTGTAAACCGCTTTTCATTCATAAACAGGGGGTTTGGCGGGTGGATGGAATCACTTTTGGATCTTTGTTTGGAGGACGGGCTGGTGGAGGAGTTCTCCACTCTGCGAATTCTCCATCCGTCCTCATAATAAGTAATTTAAAGCAGCAGCTGTCCTCCTCAGGCGCATTCATTAATTTTAACATAATGTTTAGTAACAATTGGTTACTTTTCATCTATATAAATATAATTGGAAATGTTCGTTTGTGCATAACCGCTAATCTCTGAAAGTTCTTCACAGATTCCTTTGAAATTTTATCAATGCAATCGGAAACATTGAAATGGAATTCGTGACATATTTAGTATAGTGTGCATGTTGCTATTATGTGCAACAGATGGTGCTGTTTTTTAAAAAAACGCATGTTTTTACCTGTCACAGGTGAGGCATCTATATAGTAGGTATATAAAAAGACACGCCTATTCTAATGCAACGTTGTTTCAAAATTTCAAAGCAATCGGTGAAGAACTTTCGGAGATTACAGCGTGTGTTGCTCTAACGTCTAACAGATGGTACTGTTTAAAAAAAAAATCTTTCCTTGTCACAGGTGGGGCATGTATATAGTAGATATATAAAAAGATGCGCGTATTCGAATGCAACGTTGTGTCAAAATTTCAAAGCAATCGGTAAAGAGGTTTCGAAGATTTCTCTCACATGAAAAACACAGTTTTTCAGAAAAAACATGTTTTTTTTATCGTCACAGACGTGATATCTATATAGTATGTATATAAAAACCTGCTCGGATGCGAATGGAACATTGTGTGAAAAATTCAAAGCAATCAGTGAAGAACTTTCGGAGATTAGCCGTTATGCACAAACGAACATTTCCATTTTTATTTATATAGATTGAATTATTTTGTGTGACATTGTGTTGGAATTGAGCTGTGTTTACCATACCGTTCATTTCGTAAGTATAAATATAGATACCACACCTGTGACAGGTAAAACTATGCTTGTCTTGAAAAACAGCGCCATCTGTTGCAGGTAAGAGCAACACACATGTTATACTAAATGTTACAATTCCATTTCAATATTACTGATTGAATTGATAAATTGAATTTCCATAGATTTTGATTTAATTAATTTGTGTGAATTGTGTTGGAACTGAGCTGTGTTTTTTACCATACCGTTCATTTCGTGAGTATAGTATATTTTTTATTTTTTTCATATTTTCATTTCATTTTTTAATTTTTTTTTTATATTTTAGTGATGGGAACATCAGATCACTTGATGTTGCCAATTTTCTGATGGGAACATCAGATCATTTGGGAAAGCATTGGACGAGGGAGTGGGGAATGGTGGGGATGACGAGGGGACGGAAGTGAGAGATGGTGGGGAGGACGAGGGGACAATGGAGGGGGTAATGATGGGGAAGGACGAGGAGACGTGGAAGTTTGGGATGGTGGGGACGAGGGGATGAGGGAATGGAGAATGGTGGGGAGGACAAAGTG
>NC_091201.1:18090687-18150910 GCF_040958095.1 Procambarus clarkii
CCTTTGACCTATACTGTTTCTGATTTATGTAAATGATATCTCAGAGAGTATAGAATCGTTCCTCTCATTGTTTGCTGACGATGCCAAAATTATGAAGAGGATTAAAACAGAGGAAGATAGTATGAAGCTACAAGATGACCTAAACAGACTGAATGAATGGTCCAATAAATGGCAACTAAACTTCAACCCGAGTAAATGTAAGGTAATGAAACTAGACAATGGAAACAGGAGGCCCGACACAGGATACAGAATTTGAGATTAATTACTTCATGAAACGGACAGAGAGAAAGATCTAGGAGTTGATATCGCACCAAACCTGTCTTTTGAAGCCCACATAAAAACAATTACATCTGCGGCATACGTGAGGCTAGCTAACGTCAGAACAACCTTCAGGAACCTGTATAAGGAACCATTCAGCACCTTATATACCACATATATAAGACCAATACTGGAGTATGCGGCCCCAGCATGGAGCCCGTACCATGTCAAGTACAAGACGAAGCTGGAAAAAGTTCAAAGGTATGCCACAAGACTAGTCCCAGAACTAAGAGGCATGAGATACGAGGAAAGGTTCATGAAATGACCCTAACGTCGCTGGAAGATAGGAGAGCTTGGTGAGATATGATCACCACATACAAAATTCTCAGTGGAATTGACAGGGTAGATAAATTGTTTAACACTGGTGGTACGCGAACAGGGAGACACAGGTGGAGACTGAATACCCAAATGAGCCAAAGGGACGTTAGAAAGAACTTTTTCAGTGTCAAAGTAGTTAACAGATGGAATGTATTAGGCAGTGATGTGGTGGAGGCTGACTCCATACACAATTTCAAATGTAGATATGATAGCGCTCAGTAGGCTCAGGAATCTGTACACCAGTTGATTGACGGTTTAGTCAAAGGACTCTAGCAAGTTTCTAGAGAGGCGAACCAAATGCTTTCAGTGAGCACAACGCCACAAGAGGGACGCTGGGTCGACGCTGAATCAACATTATCAACATTAATTCAACAACGCTGAATCAACGCTGAAGATGTTGATTCGTGGTTGAAATGGCGATGCTCATGGATACTGTACCCACTGGGGAGACTCACACAACAATTAAATCATTTGAATTTATCTTTTAAATAATTTATATTTGTTAACTAAACTCCAGTTTGGATTCAGAAAAGAAAAGATATAAGAGTTTTACGATGAGATTACGGCGAGCAAACATGAGAGAGAAGGTCAGGAAGACTTTACACAGAGAGGGGAGAGGTTTATACACAGAGTGAAGATGTTTATACAGAGAGTGGAGATGTTTATACAGAGAGTGGAGATGTTTATACAGAGAGTGGAGATGTTTACACAGAGAGTTGAGATGTTTATACAGAGAGTGAAGATGTTTATACAGAGAGTGGAGATGTTTATACAGAGAGTGGAGATGTTTACACAGAGTGGAGATGTTTATACAGAGAGTGGAGATGTTTATACAGAGAGTGGAGATGTTTATACAGAGAGTGGAGATGTTTACACAGAGAGTGGAGATGTTTATACAGAGAGTGGAGATGTTTATACAGAGAGTGGAGATGTTTACACAGAGAGTGGAGATGTTTATACAGAGAGTGGAGATGTTTATACAGAGAGTGGAGATGTTTACACAGAGAGTGGAGATGTTTATACAGAGAGTGGAGATGTTTATACAGAGAGTGGAGATGTTTATACAGAGAGTGGAGATGTTTACACAGAGAGTGGAGATGTTTATACAGAGAGTGAAGATGTTTATACAGAGAGTGGAGATGTTTATACAGAGAGTGGAGATGTTTATACAGAGAGTGAAGATGTTTATACAAAGAGTGGAGATGTTTACACAAAGAGTGGAGATGTTTATACAGAGAGTGGAGAGAGGTAACGAGTTGAGTTCTACTTCAGTAGTGATCATGACCAATCCTACCAATATATATCTATATATACATATATATGGATATATATCCATAGCTCACATACCCACCCATACCCATATCCATACCCACCCAGAGCTCCTCGTGACGACAGTGTTCCCCAAGTCGGTGTCACCAGAGCAGAACCCCTGTGTGTGCTCGAATCCATGGTGCACAAAGCAGCTTTATCCTTCCCACCAGGATCAGCAGGTGGGTTCACAGGACTACGACCCAACCACATCAAACAAATGCTCAACCCTGCACTGGGAGACATTGCACAGGGCCTCCTGGTGGAACTAACTAGATTCGCCAACACATGTCTAGCTGGCAACATACCAGAGACCATACGGCCTCTCTTTTTTGGCGCTACCCTCTGTGCCCTGAGGAAAAAAGATGGAGGAATCAGACCGATAGCTGTGGGCAATTCACTCCGGCGTCTCGTCGCTAAGGCTGCAGCTAGAGTAGTTAGTCTGGCAGCAGCCGACATGCTGAAGCCAAAACAGCTTGGGTTTGGCATTCCCCAAGGGTGTGAGGCATCGGCTCATGCAGCTAGAGCCTACATTGCCAACATTACAAATGAAAAAGCCCTGATAAAGCTGGACTTCAAAAATGCTTTCAATCTGGTTAGAAGGGATGCAGTACTCAGTGCAATTCATCGCCTTTTTCCTTCCCTCTACCCGTTTGTAAACTCATGCTACAGCAAGAATCTAACTCTGCTTTTTGGGGAACATGAAATTGAATCACAAGAAGGTGTCCAACAAGGTGACCCCCTTGCTCCTTTTCTGTTCTGCCTAGTTATCAAGGAAGTCACCGATAACCTGTCCAGCGAGCTCAACATTTGGTTTTTGGATGATGGTACTTTAGCCGGCTCCCCAGCCTCACTCTTGGACGACATAAGAATAATTCAGGAGCAAGGAGCAAACCTAGGCCTCACCCTGAACCCTTACAAGTGCGAAATAACCTCCACCAACCAGCACATAATAGAGCAAATAAAGGTTGTTTTGCCTGACATTCATACAACCAACCCTGAGGACAGCACACTCCTAGGTGCTCCTCTTGGAAGGAATGCCATTGACGGGGTCCTTGGTAAGAAGATCACTGACCTGAAGAGGATGAACGAGAGGATTGAAGACATCTATGCTCATGATGCACTTTACCTCATCACCAGATGCTTGTCCCTCCCCAGGCTGACCTACTTTCTAAGATGTTCGCCATCTTTTAACAATATTAAATTAGAAGAGTATGACAGCTTGCTGAAATCAACACTAGAAAAAGCCCTCAATCTTTCCCTCAGCGATTCACAGTGGAAACAGGCCTCCCTTCCTGTCAGACTCGGGGGCCTTGGCGTGCGCACAGCAACACAAATTGCTGTACCAGCGTTCCTGTCCTCTTCAGTGGGGTCTGACAACTTGGTGAAGGAAATCCTACCTGAGCACCTAGTTCAACAGGCAGGGGTGCATGATCCCAGCTTCACAGACTGCACAACCAAATGGGTTTCTCTCGCAGGACCAGCACCCCAACCACCGCCTGCTGAAGCCCATAAGCAATCCAGCTGGGATCGCCCCATTGCCGACCAAGAAGCTGCAACTTTGCTAGGAGCTGAGACAACACCACATGACACTGCCCGACTTAGAGCTGTAGCAGCTTCCCATGCAGGTGATTTCCTATTAGCAACCCCAATGTCAGCAACCGGCACCCGTTTCACACCGCAGGCCCTCCGAATTACCGTGGCACTCCGCCTCGCTGCACCAATCCACACCGAATACAGGTGTATTTGCGGCGAGGCAGAGACCAAGAGATATGGACGGCATGGCCTTCTTTGCCAAAGGACGGGAGGATGGCATGCAAGACACGGCGAGGTTAATGACATTATTAAGAGAAGCCTTACCACAGCCGGTTGTCCAGCACAGAGAGAGCCCCGTTACCTAATGTCCCGCAACTCTGATGAGCCTGTCGGTCGCCCAGACGGAATCACGGTGAACCCCTGGAAGAATGGTAGACAGTTGGTGTGGGACTACACTTGCGTTTCAACTTTAGCCAATACCTATGTTGATTTCAGTGCTACACAAGCAGGAGGAGCTGCCAATCACTGGGAAGCGGCCAAGTCACGTAAACACAGAGACCTTGAGCACCACTACAATTTTGTCCCCATTGCCTCAGAGACACTTGGTGCCTGGGGTAAAAGTGCTGCTAGCTTTTTGAAGGAGTTGGGGTCTAAGCTAATCGAAACAACTAGAGACCCTAGAGCTGCCAGTTTTCTTTTTCAGCGCCTTAGTGTGGCAATCCAGAGAGGAAATGCTCACTGCATCCACGGTTCCTGCCCGCCATCAGAGGAGCTGGAGGAGCTGTTCAACTTGTGACAAGCAGCCTTGTACCCCTGCATGTAATCAATATTGTAACTTTTTTTTGTGTAATGACATTTTCAAATAAAGTTAGATAAATATACACACTTACCAAAAGAATAGGGGTGGTAGGAGAAGAAAATATCAAAGTGAGTGAGGATCCACAAGGTCTTCTCTGAGTACCCTTTATTTTCTTCTCCGAGGCTATGGGTACACCATATATATAAATATATATATATATATAATATATATATATATATATATATATATATATATATATATATATATATATATATATATATATATATATATATATATATATTGGGCATAACATTGGATAACAAAGGATCTGAAGAATATATATATATATATATATATATATATATATATATATATATATATATATATATATACATATATATATATATATATATATATATATATATATATATATATATATATATATATATATATATATATATATATATGTCGTACCTAGTAGCCAGAACGCACTTCTCGGCCTACTATCCAAGGCTCGATTTGCCTAATAAGCCAAGTTTTCCTGAATTAATATATTTTCTCAAATTTTTTTCTTATGAAATGATAAAACTACCCATTTCATTACGTATAAGGTCAATTTTTTTTTATTGGAGTTAAAATTAACGTAGATATATGACCGAACCTAACCAACCCTACCTAACCTAACCTAACCTATCTTTATAGGTTAGGTTAGGTTAGGAAGCCGAAAAAGTTAGGTTAGGTTAGGTTAGGTAGGTTAGGTAGTCGAAAAATAACTAATTCATGAAAACTTGGCTTATTAGGCAAATCGGGCCTTGCATAGTAGGCATAGAAGTGCGTTCTGGCTACTAGGTACGACATATATATATATATATATATATATATATATATATATATATATATATATATATATATATATATATATATATATATATATATATATATATGTCGTACCTAGTTGCCAGAACGCACTTCTCAGCCTACTATCCAAGGCTCGATTTGCCTAATAAGCCAAGTTTTCCTGAATTAATATATTTTATCTAATTTTTTTCTTATGAAATGATAAAGCTACCCATATCAATATGTATGAGGTCAATTTTATTTTATTAGAGTTAAAATTAATGTAGATATATGACCGAACCTAACCAACCCTACCTAACCTAACCTAACCCTTATTTATAGGTTAGGTTAGGTTATGTAGCAGAAAAAGTTAGGTTAGGTTAGGTTAGGTAGGTTAGGTTAGGTTAGGTAGGTTAGGTAGTCAAAAAAACATTAATTCATGAAAACTTGGCTTATTAACCAAATTGGGCCTTGCATAGTAGGCTGAGAAGTGCGTTCTGGCTACTAGGTACGACATATATATATATATATATATATATATATATATATATATATATATATATATATATATATATATATATATATATATATATATATATATGTCGTACCTAGTAGCCAGAACTCACTTTTTGGCCTACTATTCAAGGCCCGATTTGCCTAATAAGCCAAGTTTTCATGAATTAATTGTTTTTCGACTACCTAACCTACCTAACCTAACCTAACCTAACTTTTTCGGCTACCTAACCAAACCTAACCTATAAAGATAGGTTAGGTTAGGTTAGGTAGGGTTGGTTAGGTTCGGTCATATATCTACGTTAATTTTAACTCCAATAAAAAAAAATTGACCTCATACATAATGAAATGGGTAGCTTTATCATTTCATAAGAAAAAAATTAGAAAAAATATATTAATTCAGGAAAACTTGGCTTATTAGGCAAATCGGGCCTTGAATAGTAGGCCAAAAAGTGAGTTCTGGCTACTAGGTACGACATATATATATATATATATATATATATATATATATATATATATATATATATATATATATATATTCTTCAGATCCTTTGTTATCCAATGTTATGCCCAATATATATATATATATATATATATATATATATATATATATATATATATATATATATATATATATATATATATATATATATATATATATAAATATACACACATATATATATATAACTGAAAACTCACACCCCAGAAGTGACTCGAACCCATACTCCCAGGAGCCACGCAACTGGTATGTACAAGACGCCTTAATACACTTGACCATCACGACCGGACAAAATGAGGTGATAGCCGAGGCTATTTGAACCACCCCACCGCCGGCACTCGGATAGTAATCTTGGGCATAGCATTTTACCAAATCACCTCATTCTTTGGGGCACACGTGAGGAACACAAATGCGAACAAGCCTGAATGGTCCCCAGGACAATATGCAACTGAAAACTCACACCCCAGAAGTGACTCGAACCCATACTCCCAGGAGCCACGCAACTGGTATGTACAAGACGCCTTAATCCACTTGACCATCACGACCGGACAAAATGAGGTGATAGCCGAGGCTATTTGAACCACCCCACCGCCGGCACTCGGATAGTAATCTTGGGCATAGCATTTTACCAAATCACTTCATTCTTTGGGGCACACGTGAGGAACACAAATGCGAACAAGCCTGAATGGTCCCCAGGACAATATGCAACTGAAAACTCACACCCCAGAAGTGACTCGAACCCATACTCCCAGGAGCCACGCAACTGGTATGTACAAGACGCCTTAATCCACTTGACCATCACGACCGGACAAAATGAGGTGATAGCCGAGGCTATTTGAACCACCCCACCGCCGGCACTCGGATAGTAATCTTGGGCATAGCATTTTACCAAATCACCTCATTCTTTGGGGCACACGTGAGGAACACAAATGCGAACAAGCCTGAATGGTCCCCAGGACAATATGCAACTGAAAACTCACACCCCAGAAGTGACTCGAACCCATACTCCCAGGAGCCACGCAACTGGTATGTACAAGACGCCTTAATCCACTTGACCATCACGACCGGACAAAATGAGGTGATAGCCGAGGCTATTTGAACCACCCCACCGCCGGCACTCGGATAGTAATCTTGGGCATAGCATTTTACCAAATCACCTCATTCTTTGGGGCACACGTGAGGAACACAAATGCGAACAAGCCTGAATGGTCCCCAGGACAATATGCAACTGAAAACTCACACCCCAGAAGTGACTCGAACCCATACTCCCAGGAGCCACGCAACTGGTATGTACAAGACGCCTTAATCCACTTGACCATCACGACCGGACAAAATGAGGTGATAGCCGAGGCTATTTGAACCACCCCACCGCCGGCACTCGGATAGTAATCTTGGGCATAGCATTTTACCAAATCACCTCATTCTTTGGGGCACACGTGAGGAACACAAATGCGAACAAGCCTGAATGGTCCCCAGGACAATATGCAACTGAAAACTCACACCCCAGAAGTGACTCGAACCCATACTCCCAGGAGCCACGCAACTGGCATGTACAAGACGCCTTAATCCACTTGACCATCACGACCGGACAAAATGAGGTGATAGCCGAGGCTATTTGAACCACCCCACCGCCGGCACTCGGATAGTAATCTTGGGCATAGCATTTTACCAAATCACCTCATTCTTTGGGGCACACGTGAGGAACACAAATGCGAACAAGCCTGAATGGTCCCCAGGACAATATGCAACTGAAAACTCACACCCCAGAAGTGACTCGAACCCATACTCCCAGGAGCCACGCAACTGGTATGTACAAGACGCCTTAATCCACTTGACCATCACGACCGGACAAAATGAGGTGATAGCCGAGGCTATTTGAACCACCCCACCGCCGGCACTCGGATAGTAATCTTGGGCATAGCATTTTACCAAATCACCTCATTCTTTGGGGCACACGTGAGGAAAACAAATGCGAACAAGCCTGAATTGGGGTGAAATTGGAAATCTGGGGTGTGAGTTTTCAGTTGCATATTGTCCTGGGGACCATTCAGGCTTGTTCGCATTTGTGTTCCTCACGTGTGCCCCAAAGAATGAGGTGATTTGGTAAAATGCTATGCCCAAGATTACTATCCGAGTGCCGGCGGTGGGGTGGTTCAAATAGCCTCGGCTATCACCTCATTTTGTCCGGTCGTGATGGTCAAGTGGATTAAGGCGTCTTGTACATACCAGTTGCGTGGCTCCTGGGAGTATGGGTTCGAGTCACTTCTGGGGTGTGAGTTTTCAGTTGCATATTGTCCTGGGGACCATTCAGGCTTGTTCACATTTGTGTTCCTCACGTGTGCCCCAAAGAATGAGGTGATTTGGTAAAATGCTATGCCCAAGATTACTATCCGAGTGCCGGCGGTGGGGTGGTTCAAATAGCCTCGGCTATCACCTCATTTTGTCCGGTCGTGATGGTCAAGTGGATTAAGGCGTCTTGTACATACCAGTTGCGTGGCTCCTGGGAGTATGGGTTCGAGTCACTTCTGGGGTGTGAGTTTTCAGTTGCATATTGTCCTGGGGACCATTCAGGCTTGTTCGCATTTGTGTTCCTCACGTGTGCCCCAAAGAATGAGGTGATTTGGTAAAATGCTATGCCCAAGATTACTATCCGAGTGCCGGCGGTGGGGTGGTTCAAATAGCCTCGGCTATCACCTCATTTTGTCCGATCGTGATGGTCAAGTGGATTAAGGCGTCTTGTACATACCAGTTGCGTGGCTCCTGGGAGTATGGGTTCGAGTCACTTCTGGGGTGTGAGTTTTCAGTTGCATATTGTCCTGGGGACCATTCAGGCTTGTTCGCATTTGTGTTCCTCACGTGTGCCCCAAAGAATGAGGTGATTTGGTGAAATGCTATGCCCAAGATTACTATCCGAGTGCCGGCGGTGGGGTGGTTCAAATAGCCTCGGCTATCACCTCATTTTGTCCGGTCGTGATGGTCAAGTGGATTAAGGCGTCTTGTACATACCAGTTGCGTGGCTCCTGGGAGTATGGGTTCGAGTCACTTCTGGGGTGTGAGTTTTCAGTTGCATATTGTCCTGGGGACCATTCAGGCTTGTTCGCATTTGTGTTCCTCACGTGTGCCCCAAAGAATGAGGTGATTTGGTAAAATGCTATGCCCAAGATTACTATCCGAGTGCCGGCGGTGGGGTGGTTCAAATAGCCTCGGCTATCACCTCATTTTGTCCGGTCGTGATGGTCAAGTGGATTAAGGCGTCTTGTACATACCAGTTGCGTGGCTCCTGGGAGTATGGGTTCGAGTCACTTCTGGGGTGTAAGTTTTCAGTTGCATATTGTCCTGGGGACCATTCAGGCTTGTTCGCATTTGTGTTCCTCACGTGTGCCCCAAAGAATGAGGTGATTTGTTAAAATGCTATGCCCAAGATTACTATCCGAGTGCCGGCGGTGGGGTGGTTCAAATAGCCTCGGCTATCACCTCATTTTGTCCGGTCGTGATGGTCAAGTGGATTAAGGCGTCTTGTACACACCAGTTGCGTGGCTCCTGGGAGTATGGGTTCGAGTCACTTCTGGGGTGTGAGTTTTCAGTTGCATATTGTCCTGGGGACCATTCAGGCTTGTTCGCATTTGTGTTCCTCACGTGTGCCCCAAAGAATGAGGTGATTTGGTAAAATGCTATGCCCAAGATTACTATCCGAGTGCCGGCGGTGGGGTGGTTCAAATAGCCTCGGCTATCACCTCATTTTGTCCGGTCGTGATGGTCAAGTGGATTAAGGCGTCTTGTACATACCAGTTGCGTGGCTCCTGGGAGTATGGGTTCGAGTCACTTCTGGGGTGTGAGTTTTCAGTTGCATATTGTCCTGGGGACCATTCAGGCTTGTTCGCATTTGTGTTCCTCATGTGTGCCCCAAAGAATGAGGTGATTTGGTAAAATGCTATGCCCAAGATTACTATCCGAGTGCCGGCGGTGGGGTGGTTCAAATAGCCTCGGCTATCACCTCATTTTGTCTGGTCGTGATGGTCAAGTGGATTAAGGCGTCTTGTACATACCAGTTGCGTGGCTCCTGGGAGTATGGGTTCGAGTCACTTCTGGGGTGTGAGTTTTCTGTTGCATATTGTCCTGGGGACCATTCAGGCTTGTTCGCATTTGTGTTCCTCACGTGTGCCCCAAAGAATGAGGTGATTTGGTAAAATGCTATGCCCAAGATTACTATCCGAGTGCCGGCGGTGGGGTGGTTCAAATAGCCTCGGCTATCACCTCATTTTGTCCGGTCGTGATGGTCAAGTGGATTAAGGCGTCTTGTACATACCAGTTGCGTGGCTCCTGGGAGTATGGGTTCGAGTCACTTCTGGGGTGTAAGTTTTCAGTTGCATATTGTCCTGGGGACCATTCAGGCTTGTTCGCATTTGTGTTCCTCACGTGTGCCCCAAAGAATGAGGTGATTTGTTAAAATGCTATGCCCAAGATTACTATCCGAGTGCCGGCGGTGGGGTGGTTCAAATAGCCTCGGCTATCACCTCATTTTGTCCGGTCGTGATGGTCAAGTGGATTAAGGCGTCTTGTACACACCAGTTGCGTGGCTCCTGGGAGTATGGGTTCGAGTCACTTCTGGGGTGTGAGTTTTCAGTTGCATATTGTCCTGGGGACCATTCAGGCTTGTTCGCATTTGTGTTCCTCACGTGTGCCCCAAAGAATGAGGTGATTTGGTAAAATGCTATGCCCAAGATTACTATCCGAGTGCCGGCGGTGGGGTGGTTCAAATAGCCTCGGCTATCACCTCATTTTGTCCGGTCGTGATGGTCAAGTGGATTAAGGCGTCTTGTACATACCAGTTGCGTGGCTCCTGGGAGTATGGGTTCGAGTCACTTCTGGGGTGTGAGTTTTCAGTTGCATATTGTCCTGGGGACCATTCAGGCTTGTTCACATTTGTGTTCCTCACGTGTGCCCCAAAGAATGAGGTGATTTGGTCAAATGCTATGCCCAAGATTACTATCCGAGTGCCGGCGGTGGGGTGGTTCAAATAGCCTCGGCTATCACCTCATTTTGTCCGGTCGTGATGGTCAAGTGGATTAAGGCGTCTTGTACATACCAGTTGCGTGGCTCCTGGGAGTATGGGTTCGAGTCACTTCTGGGGTGTGAGTTTTCAGTTGCATATTGTCCTGGGGACCATTCAGGCTTGTTCGCATTTGTGTTCCTCATGTGTGCCCCAAAGAATGAGGTGATTTGGTAAAATGCTATGCCCTAGATTACTATCCGAGTGCCGGCGGTGGGGTGGTTCAAATAGCCTCGGCTATCACCTCATTTTGTCCGGTCGTGATGGTCAAGTGGATTAAGGCGTCTTGTACATACCAGTTGCGTGGCTCCTGGGAGTATGGGTTCGAGTCACTTCTGGGGTGTGAGTTTTCAGTTGCATATTGTCCTGGGGACCATTCAGGCTTGTTCGCATTTGTGTTCCTCATGTGTGCCCCAAAGAATGAGGTGATTTGGTAAAATGCTATGCCCTAGATTACTATCCGAGTGCCGGCGGTGGGGTGGTTCAAATAGCCTCGGCTATCACCTCATTTTGTCCGGTCGTGATGGTCAAGTGGATTAAGGCGTCTTGTACATACCAGTTGCGTGGCTCCTGGGAGTATGGGTTCGAGTCACTTCTGGGGTGTGAGTTTTCAGTTGCATATTGTCCTGGGGACCATTCAGGCTTGTTCGCATTTGTGTTCCTCACGTGTGCCCCAAAGAATGAGGTGATTTGGTAAAATGCTATGCCCAAGATTACTATCCGAGTGCCGGCGGTGGGGTGGTTCAAATAGCCTCGGCTATCACCTCATTTTGTCCGGTCGTGATGGTCAAGTGGATTAAGGCGTCTTGTACATACCAGTTGCGTGGCTCCTGGGAGTATGGGTTCGAGTCACTTCTGGGGTGTGAGTTTTCAGTTGCATATTGTCCTGGGGACCATTCAGGCTTGTTCGCATTTGTGTTCCTCACGTGTGCCCCAAAGAATGAGGTGATTTGGTAAAATGCTATGCCCATGATTACTATCCGAGTGCCGGCGGTGGGGTGGTTCAAATAGCCTCGGCTATCACCTCATTTTGTCCGGTCGTGATGGTCAAGTGGATTAAGGCGTCTTGTACATACCAGTTGCGTGGCTCCTGGGAGTATGGGTTCGAGTCACTTCTGGGGTGTAAGTTTTCAGTTGCATATTGTCCTGGGGACCATTCAGGCTTGTTCGCATTTGTGTTCCTCACGTGTGCCCCAAAGAATGAGGTGATTTGTTAAAATGCTATGCCCAAGATTGCTATCCGTGTGCCGGCGGTGGGGTGGTTCAAATAGCCTCGGCTATCACCTCATTTTGTCCGGTCGTGATGGTCAAGTGGATTAAGGCGTCTTGTACACACCAGTTGCTTGGCTCCTGGGAGTATGGGTTCGAGTCACTTCTGGGGTGTGAGTTTTCAGTTGCATATTGTCCTGGGGACCATTCAGGCTTGTTCGCATATATATATATATATATATATATATATATGTCGTACCTAATAGCCAGAACTCACTTCTCAGCCTACAATTCAAGGCCCGATTTGCCTAATAAGCCAAGTTTTCATGAATTAATGTTTTTTCGTTTACCTAACCTACCTAACCTAACCTAACCTAGCTTTTTTTGGCTACCTAACCTAACCTTACCTATAAATATAGGTTAGGTTAGGTTAGGTAGGGTTGGTTAGGTTCGGTCATATATCTACGTTAATTTTAACTCCAATAAAAAAAAATTGACCTCATACATAGAGAAAAGGGTTGCTTTATCATTTCATAAGAAAAAAATTATAGTAAATATATTAATTCAGGAAAACTTGGCTTATTAGGCAAATCGGGCCTTGAATAGTAGGCTGAAAAGTGAGTTCTGGCTACTAGGTACGACATATATATATATATATATATATATATATATATATATATATATATATATATATATATATATATATATATATATATATATATATATATATATATATATATATAAGAGAATATGTGTTTGTTTATTTGTTTGTTTATCTGTCTGTCCATGATTAGAGGAGGAGTCGATGCTATTAAGAGGGGGTCGGGAAAAATAGTCCCCTCCCCCGTCCCCTCAAATATCTAATTGGTGATAGGTGACTGGCAAAGCCTTTATATTTCTTCACTTTCCCGAGACAGAGATACAGGGAGAAAATGAAAGAGAAGAGGGAGAGGGGGTATGTTTGAAGATAGGGAAGAAAGGAGGAGATACGGGGATGTTTTAAAAGAGGGAAGGAGAGAGGGAGAGAAAGTTGAGGGGGGGGCGGAGATTGGGAGAGAGAGAGGGAGGGAGAGTGAAGAGTGAAGGTGAGGAGGAGAGAAGAGAAGCGATTTTGGTGGAGAAGGTTGGAGAGAGAGAGAGAGATGGGAATAAAGGGGAAGAGGGAAAGAGAGATGAGGGAGATTGGGAGATATAGGGAGGGGGGAGTGAGACCCGGGCGCAGCGGGATACCACCCTACTCCCCTACTCTATATTTATAACAGAGAATGTTTATTTATATAAGGATAGAGGCCTTGGGCTTGGGGCTAGCCTCACGTAATTATGTATGGATAGAAGCCAGGAGCTTGGGGATAGCCTCACGCAACTATCCAAGGATAGAGGCCAGGTGCCTGGGGTTAGACTCACGCAACCATCCAAGGATAGAGGCCAGGTGCTTGGAGCTAGCCTCACGCAACTATGTATGAATAGAGGCCATTTGGATGGGGCAGGCCTCACGCAACTATATATAGATAGAGGCCAGCCTCACGCAACTATATATGGATAGAGGCCAGCCTTACGCAACTATATATGGATAGAGGCCAGTTGCTTGGGGCTAGCCTAACGCAACTATCCAAGGATAGATTGCAGTTGCTTGGGGCTAGCCTCACGCAACTGTGTATGGATAGAGGCCAGTTGCTTGGGGCTAGCCTCACACAACTAGGTATGGATAGAGGCAAGGTACTTGGGGATAACTTCACAAAACTAGACCATGGATATAGGCCAGTTACTTGGGGATAACCTTACGTAACTATCCAAGGATAGAGACCAGTTACTTGGGCCTAGCCTCATGCAACTATCCAAGGATAAAGGCCAGATGCTTGGGGCTAGCCTCACGCAACTATCAATGATGAATTGTGATTGTATGATAAATGTTATTGGGGGATTGAGGTCGATATTCATGGACCTCTTTAAGGAGGCTCGGCTCATATTCCGAAATCCCAGCGACTTCTATGACGTCTGAACTCGTGATTTGATTCTCCATTGAGTACTGACATGAGATATTCTAGATGTTATCGACGTTATTAAACGTTACTCGAACATTTTTGTCAACTTGTTAGCGAGAGAGGAGAGAGAGGGAGGGAGGAAGGGAGGTAGAGAGAGGGAGGGAGGGAGGGAGGGAGGGAGGGAGGGAGGGAGAGAGGGAGGGTGAGAGGGAGGAGGGTAGGGTGGGAAGAAGAGATTGTGAGAAGGGGGTGATAACAGAAGGGGAGAAGAAGAGAATGGGAGGAAGGAAGTACAGTGAGGTGAGAGACCAGAAGGGAGGGAGGGAAGAACTGATAATGGGAAAGAGAGAGATAGAACAAAATGGAAAGAGGTAGTGCAAACGGGAGACAAGAGAGTGAACGGAAGGAAGGAAGGAAGGAAGTAAAATGAGAATTTGAGGGAGAGAGAACGGGAGGCAGAAAGAATTGGTGAGAGGGAACAGAGGAGAGATAGGTGGAGGGAGAAAGAATAGAAGAGAGAGAAGCAGAGAGAACGAGCAGGAACAAGATTAATCTGACCATAAATGTAATACCATTAATTGTTGACGGATACTTATCAACTGGCTGCTAAGTCATGTAGGAATAGTAGGGAATGACATTGCAGATGAGGCTGCAAGACTTGCAACTAAGAGAAGAAAATAGACATTTACATAACACAGAGTCTAAACTAGATTAAGACGAAAATTGGTGCAGTGCATATTTTGGGCGCTGGGCGAGACAACGGTAGAGACGGAGAGAGAATTGGAAGGAGGGAGAGTAGGAAGTGAGCGAGATTGAGAAGAAGGAAGAATGGGAGAGAGATGGAAAGACAAGGAGTCGGAGGCCCGAGCATCGCCGTGAACCAAGTTTTAAATACACATCAACGACCTGACAGGAATTTGGGTACCTCATATTAATATTTGGTGATTTCGAAATATTAATGAGAAATATCAGAATAGAGTTGGTTTACTATGTACGAAATAGCGAAATAGATGACAGAAAAGAGAAGAAGCGACCCATTTTTTAGAGAAGGTTTAAAAAATGGCTACTGGGCTACAATCCAGACAAATGCAAAGTTATAAGGGTAAAAACATATCAAGATCCTTAAACAGTACAATACAATAATTAGGAGAAAGGCCTCGGAGGAGAGATATGAACTCCCATGACAGTGGCACAAATTCGCTGAATAACGCGCATAGACTGAACCTGCACAGATACGAATAGTCTTGAGGAACTTGGACAACGGAGCCTTCTACAACCTATGTAAGACCAACTCTTGAGTATGCAGTTGGAATATCCAACTGAAAAAACCAAGTGTAAAAAATATATCAAAATTAGGCAGTCATTCATTATTTTTTTTAATTATCCCTCATTCTTAGGCTTAGGGAACTAAGCTTCGAGGGAAACTGCGGGCTGGACCTCTCCCACACTGGACCTCCCCACACTGGACCTCCCCACACTGGACCTCCCCACACTGGACCTCCCCACACTGGACCTCCCCACACTGGACCTCCCCACACTGGACCTCCCCACACTGGACCTCCCCACACTGGACCTCCCCACACTGGACCTCCCCACACTGGACCTCACCACACTGGACCTCCCCACACTGGACCTCACCACACTGGACCTCCCCACACTGGACCTCCCCACACTGGACCTCACCACACTGGACCTCCCCTACATTGGACCTCCCCACACTGGACCTCCCCACACTGGACCTCCCCACACTGGACCTCACCACACTGGACCTCCCCACACTGGACCTCCCCACACTGGACCTCCCCACACTGGACCTCCCCACACTGGACCTCCCCACACTGGACCTCCCCACACTGGACCTCACCACACTGGACCTCCCCACACTGGACCTCCCCACACTGGACCTCCCCACACTGGACCTCCCCACACTGGACCTCCCCACACTGGACCTCCCCACACTGGACCTCCCCACACTGGACCTCCCCACACTGGACCTCCCCACACTGGACCTCACCACACTGGACCTCCCCACACTGGACCTCCCCACACTGGACCTCCCCACACTGGACCTCCCCACACTGGACCTCACCACACTGGACCTCCCCTACATTGGACCTCCCCACACTGGACCTCCCCTACATTGGACCTCACCACCCTGGACCTCCCCACACTGGACCTCCCCACACTGGACCTCCCCACACTGGACCTCACCACACTGGACCTCCCCACACTGGACCTCCCCACACTGGACCTCCCCACACTGGACCTCCCCACACTGGACCTCACCACACTGGACCTCCCCACACTGGACCTCCCCACACTGGACCTCACCACACTGGACCTCCCCTACATTGGACCTCCCCACACTGGACCTCCCCACACTGGACCTCCCCACACTGGACCTCCCCACACTGGACCTCCCCACACTGGACCTCCCCACACTGGACCTCACCACACTGGACCTCCCCTACATTGGACCTCCCCACACTGGACCTCCCCACACTGGACCTCACCACACTGGACCTCCCCACACTGGACCTCCCCACACTGGACCTCCCCACACTGGACCTCACCACACTGGACCTCCCCACACTGGACCTCCCCACACTGGACCTCCCCACACTGGACCTCCCCACACTGGACCTCCCCACACTGGACCTCCCCACACTGGACCTCCCCACACTGGACCTCCCCACACTGGACCTCCCCACACTGGACCTCCCCACACTGGACCTCCCCACACTGGACCTCACCACACTGGACCTCCCCACACTGGACCTCCCCACACTGGACCTCACCACACTGGACCTCCCCACACTGGACCTCACCACACTGGACCTCACCACACTGGACCTCCCCCACACTGGACCTCCCCACACTGGACCTCACCACACTGGACCTCACCACACTGGACCTCCCCACACTGGACCTCCCCACACTGGACCTCCCCACACTGGACCTCACCACACTGGACCTCCCCACACTGGACCTCCCCACACTGGACCTCACCACACTGGACCTCACCACACTGGACCTCCCCACACTGGACCTCCCCACACTGGACCTCCCCACACTGGACCTCACCACACTGGACCTCCCCACACTGGACCTCCCCACACTGGACCTCCCCACACTGGACCTCCCCACACTGGACCTCACCACACTGGACCTCACCACACTGGACCTCCCCACACTGGACCTCACCACACTGGACCTCCCCACATTGGACCTCACCACACTGGACCTCACCACACTGGACCTCCCCACACTGGACCTCCCCACACTGGACCTCCCCTACATTGGACCTCCCCACACTGGACCTCCCCACACTGGACCTCCCCACACTGGACCTCACCACACTGGACCTCACCACACTGGACCTCCCCACACTGGACCTCACCACACTGGACCTCCCCACACTGGACCTCACCACACTGGACCTCCCCACACTGGACCTCACCACACTGGACCTCACCACACTGGACCTCCCCACACTGGACCTCACCACACTGGACCTCCTCACACTGGACCTCCCCACACTGGACCTCCCCACACTGGACCTCCCCTACATTGGACCTCCCCACACTGGACCTCCCCACACTGGACCTCCCCACACTGGACCTCACCACACTGGACCTCACCACACTGGACCTCCCCACACTGGACCTCACCACACTGGACCTCCCCACACTGGACCTCACCACACTGGACCTCCCCACACTGGACCTCCCCACACTGGACCTCCCCTACATTGGACCTCCCCACACTGGACCTCCCCACACTGGACCTCACCACACTGGACCTCCCCACACTGGACCTCACCACACTGGACCTCCCCCACACTGGACCTCCCCACACTGGACCTCCCCACACTGGACCTCCCCACACTGGACCTCCCCACACTGGACCTCCCCACACTGGACCTCCCCACACTGGAGCAAGGAAGGAAGGAACGTGTGACATTTTACGTATAAGATTATAAAGGGATTTGAAAAAAGCAGTCAAGGAGGTAGAGCTAAAAGCGAGAAAACTGAATAACAGAACACAAATTAGTCAAATATATCTTAAGGAAGTTCTTCAGTGTAAGGTTTGTTACTAAATGCAATGAGTTCGATGAAAAAGTGGTTGAAGATGACAATATATAACTTGCAACGAGAAAACAAAGTTCATTATACCAGAAATAGCTGATTAGGCGGGGCTTGAGAGCTAGCGTTCGTTCCTTCAAGCACATCTAGGTGAGTATATTAAGGTGAACACACAGTGAGATTAGACGTTACAAAGAAAACGTCAAACTTACATGTTGATGGGGGATTTATTTTTCCTGAGGCCATTTTGAATGGTGACACATGACTTAGACATATTTTTACAACAGTTCAAGTTGGCGTCCGACTCTTGGGTACAAGTGTAAGGTAGTGTTGGTCTGCGATGCTGTACGTCTTAGCCGTATACGCCGGCCCGGATGCCGCCTCCGACGCCGATGTGGTACCCGATTCCGAACCTCAGGCCGAGACCGTGACCGCCTATGCCGTGGCCGAGACCGACACCAACGTGGTAGCCGAGACCGACGTTGAGGCCGAGGTCGTAGCCGAGGCCCAAGCCACCGATGAGAGGTCCTGGGCGAGGGTCCGCCAGGGGGCCGGGCCTCGCGGCCACCACACCCACCAACATCACCGCCATCTGACCAAATGTTCATCATTAGCTTATGACAGAAAACGGTATTACAGGCAGGGATCTGTAATATTACAGGTAAGACCTATTTAGGGACCTATTAATATTACGATATTACAGGCCATTCTAAGACGGTCTGCTTTGAGTGACATAACTTACCTCTAACGTCCTTCTTTAGATACAAAATCCTGTAACTAACTAAGCAGTTGTAAACAGAGTCTGGTCACAGTCGTAATGTCTCGGGTTCGATTCCCGTTTCGAGCAAATGCTTTGGCCACCATTTCCATATGCCTGATGTCTCTGTTTATCTAACAGTAAACAGTAGACTTAGGCAACAGTTTTGGTCTGCATCCTGAGGAAACTCGTCAGGTGGCGTAGTGGGACCAAGCTGCCAAACAGCTCTTCGCCCCTGATTATAAAACAATGGGATATGCATGCAGGGTTTTAAATATATAAAAAAGAACTCGAAATAATGGATAGATTTGTTGATTTACGGAACAAATTTCCAGGTAACGTAACAGACGTGGGGCGTTGGATTGTTTCAAGGGCAGGTTACACATATGTAAAATTCTGTTTGGGTTGACATATATATATTGGCTGTCTCGTATGAGCCAATAGACCTATTGCAGTACCTTTAATTCCTTTAATTTCCATAGCCATAACTTCTTATGGCTATGGAAAACTATATGTTGCAAAATTGCTATTGTACTATTAAATTACGTAACTTAGAGCAATTTAGGAAATAATAATGAACTCTGAAGCATTATTTAGGTATAAATGAATCTAGTTCCACTAACCTGAGCATTATTTAGTTGTACACAGTATTACTCTACCCAAGAACATTGACATGCTTATAATAACATTAGGTAATCAGCGTGACGTAGAAAATTCATTGCTGGCAGACATTCTCATGTCATTCAAGACGTTTAACTTACTGCAGAACCTCGTTAGTATAATTTGTCATCATAATACATTCTCTCCTTGTGCTTACTGAAGTTTCCTGTGTTTCCTCACTGTAACTGAACTGAATCAGCTAAAGGGGGCATCGTTTCGGTTTCGGAAAAGTTGTTCAATGTCAACCAATATTTTGTGACTAGTTGTATATAAAAAAGGCTGCAATTGTTCCAAGTTTCAGTACTGCAGCGTAAATAGAAAGGGAGAGATATTTTTTTGTTTTCATAATTTTTTGCACATTTACAAGTGTGAATAAAAAAGAAAAACTTTCAGATATAATCATTCTATGACACTTTTCTGACACATTAGCATATAATAAAGGTTCGTAACTTATGGAGTTCCCAAAACATATTTAGTTTTCCTAATACAAATATTCAAAGTTCGCCCAAAAAATTATGCAAATATGTCATGTTTATTGCTATTTTAAAATCAATAAATAAACTTAGGACAAAACGATAAATTGGGAGTTTAGAGACATACACTTTACATATAATGTGTAAGTTTCATGTAAATTGAATAAAAAATAAAAAAGTTATTCAAACATTTATGTTATTTTTAAACATTTTAAATATATAAGAAAAAAATAAAGTCTAAGGTGCTGCCATCTGTGGCTGAGGTTGACATCAACCAGTTTTCTCCAAAACTGACACCCTTACAGATAAGCTTATGTGCAGTCAGGTGTATAAGTTTCATGAAAATCGTCCGATAAAAAAATGGAAAAACATTTGAAAAAAAAAACAATTTTTTTTAACTTAATTTTTTTTCTAATAACATTAATTTTAATATTTTTTTTAATTTATGCTATTGAGATAGCCGAGAGTCATAGATATGATTTCAGTTGACACTTGTTTGATAATGGTTTTTGACCATTTTGGAATAATTTTGAAACCTACTTCAATATTTTTTTTCTCCCTTCCTATTTATGCTACGATGCTGAGACTTGGGCCAGAAGAAACACTTTTCATGTACAACTCGTCAAAAAAGTTTTATTGAAATCGAACCAGATTTCATTTATTGCATATTTTGGGCAAATTGGGAAGTCATGCCCCCTTAAGCTTAATGTTTCACATCCTTGTAAATAATCTCAAACATGGTTACCAATACTGCTCAAAAATGGTATTAATGACAATACTGTATTGTTTTTTGTCCTGGTTTTGAGCAGCACTCATGCCTATTATTTAAAGTTTAGAATAAAAACAGACAAATATCATCAAAATATAATATTGTATCAAATTACTCAAAGGTGTCAAAATTACTGTCCCATCTCCGCCCCACTCTTGGTTCCCCTCGCGTTACTGAACAACGGTGAAGGTAAGAGAACTATCAGGAGAAAACGCCAAGCCATTACGACTGTACAGCACTTGGAAGGGATCAGGATAGGGATTTGGGATGAGACCGGGGGGGGGGGGGGGGGGGGGGGGGGGGGGGGGGAGGGGGTTAAGGAAGGGTGCCCAGCCACTTTGACAGTCGGGGATTGAACGCCGACCTGCATGAAGCGTGACCGCGCTCAAGTGGTTGAGGCTTTTGGTGCTTACCAGGAGGTTCATGTCTGCTGGGCGCTGCTTCCCTGCTGGAGGAGGACGGTGGGTGTGTGTGAGCGAGGGGATGTTCCGGCACTCTTATACTGGGCTGTGCGTGAGCTGGTAACGCTGTGACCCTGAGGACGCCAAGCCATTGACAATGATGCGCTGGTTTAGTGACTAGCGGAATTCAAGGTCGCCCAGACGGTCGAAGCGTTGTATTCACAAAATTTATATTTCAAACAACAATGTAGATTTCAATAAAATACACAAGAAGTTCAATCCAAATACTCATCTGTTGGGTGATTATTTGGATTGTCACTCATATATCTCTCTCTCTCTCTCTCTCTCTCTCTCTCTCTCTCTCTCTCTCTCTCTCTCTCTCTCTCTCTCTCTCTCTCTCTCTCTCTCTCTCTCTCTCTCTCTCTCTCTCTCTCTCTCTCTCTCTCTCTCTCTCTCTCTCCTCTCTCTCTCTCTCTCTCTCTCTCTCTCTCTCTCTCTCTCTCTCTCTCTCTCTCTCTCTCTCTCTCTCTCTCTCTCTCTCTCTCTCTCTCTCTCTCTCTTTCTCTCTCTCTCACTCTCTCTCTCTCTGTCTCTCTGTCTCTCTCTCTCTGTCTCTCTGTCTCTCTCTCTCTTTTTCTCTCTCTCACTCTCTCTCTCTCTGTCTCTCTGTCTCTCTCTCTCTCTTTCTCTCTCTCTCACTCTCTCTCTCTCTCTGTCTCTCTGTCTCTCTCTCTCTCTTTCTTTCTCTCTCACTCTCTCTCTCTCTCTGTCTCTCTGTCTCTCTGTCTCTCTCTCTCTCTCTCTCTCTCTCTCTCTCTCTCTCTCTCTCTCTCTCTCTCTCTCTCTCTCTCTCTCTCTCTCTCTCTCTCTCTCTCTCTCTCTCTCTCTCTCTCTCTCTCTCTCTCTCTCTCTCTCTCTCTCTCTCTCTCTCTCTCTCTCTCTCTCTCTCTCTCACACACACACACACACACACACACATACACAGAAGACAGAAGAGAAAGGGGAGACATGATCACTACCTACAAAATTCTCAGAGGAATTGACAGGGTTGATAGAGATAAACTGTTTAACACGGGTGGTACGCTAACAAGGGGACACAGGTGGAAACTGAGTACCTAAATGAGCCCCAGTGACGCCAGTAAGAACTTAATCAGTGTCAGAGTAGTTGACAAATGGAATGCACTAGGAAGTGAAGTGGTGGAGGCTGACTCCATACATAGTTTCAAATGTAGATATGGTAGAGCCCAGTAGGCTCAGAAATCTATACACCAGTTGATTGACAGTTGAGGGGCGGGACCAAAGAGCCAGAGCTCAACCCCCGCAAGCACAACTAGGTGAGTACAACTAGGTGAGTACACACACACACCCACATGCCGTCACGCCAGGCAGGACAGGATGCCACACCCTATCCAATACACTTCAATAGTTACTTTATTCTAATCCTCTGTATAGTTTCTACAGCCTTATTCTTGTGTCCTAAGTATAGTTTCTAATACTGTTCCTGCTGCTTAACCCTCGCGCTAGACCAGTATCGTCCCTACAGCCTTATTCTTACGATGCATATTCTGTCTGAATGCAGGCGATGAGTCACAATAACGTGGCTGAAGTATGTTGACCAAACCACACACTAGAAGGTGAAGGGACGACGACGTTTCGGTCAATCCTGGACCATTCTCAAGTCGATTGTCAATTACACAATCGACTTGAGAATGGTCCAGGACGGACCGAATCGTCATCGTCCCTTCACCTTCTAGTGTGTGGTCTGGTCAACATTCTGTCTGAATGATGCATATTATATATGATGAACATTATGAATGATACATGTAATGAATGATGCAAGAATAATCACAAAAACACGTGATTCAGTTATGGATCAATATCTGCATAGGGAAATGAAACGAAGATCATCCGCGGGCTTGCGTGTCAACACATTTTCAAGGTTGTACATATTCACTACGAATGTTTTTTTCGTGATGAATCATGAAAACGCTCTTATTATTTTCGTTGTATATTTCGTATGGGGATACTTG
This sequence comes from Procambarus clarkii, assembly GCF_040958095.1. Classification (NCBI taxonomy): domain Eukaryota; kingdom Metazoa; phylum Arthropoda; class Malacostraca; order Decapoda; family Cambaridae; genus Procambarus; species Procambarus clarkii. The sequence continues at coordinate 18,114,232 of NC_091201.1, forward strand.
AGCGTTTTGAATGATACGTATTAATCATGACACATTATTTATAATACATTTTATGCATGACACATTATTTATAATACATTTTATGCATGACACGTGTTATTTATGATACATATTTTGCATGACACGTGTTAGTTATGATACATGTTATGCATGACACGTGTTAGTTATGATACATGTTATGGATGACACGTGTTAGTTATGATACATGTTATGGATGACACGTCTTAGTTATGATACATGTTATGGATGACACGTGTTAGTTATGATACATGTTATGGATGACACATGTTAGTTATGATACATGTTATGGATGACACGTGTTAGTTATGATACATGTTATGGATGACACATGTTAGTTATGATACATGTTATGGATGACACGTGTTAGTTATGATACATGTTATGGATGACACATGTTAGTTATGATACATGTTATGCATGACACGTGTTAGTTATGATACATGTTATGCATGACACGTGTTAGTTATGATACATGTTATGCATGACACGTGTTAGTTATGATACATGTTATGCATGACACGTGTTAGTTATGATACATGTTATGGATGACACGTGTTAGTTATGATACATGTTATGGATGACACGTCTTAGTTATGATACATGTTATGGATGACACGTGTTAGTTATGATACATGTTATGGATGACACGTGTTAGTTATGATACATGTTATGGATGACACGTGTTAGTTATGATACATGTTATGGATGACACATGTTAGTTATGATACATGTTATGGATGACACGTGTTAGTTATGATACATGTTATGGATGACACGTCTTAGTTATGATACATGTTATGGATGACACGTGTTAGTTATGATACATGTTATGGATGACACGTGTTAGTTATGATACATGTTATGGATGACACATGTTAGTTATGATACATGTTATGGATGACACGTGTTAGTTATGATACATGTTATGGATGACACGTCTTAGTTATGATACATGTTATGGATGACACGTGTTAGTTATGATACATGTTATGGATGACACGTCTTAGTTATGATACATGTTATGGATGACACATGTTAGTTATGATACATGTTATGGATGACACGTGTTAGTTATGATACATGTTATGGATGACACGTGTTAGTTATGATACATGTTATGGATGACACATGTTAGTTATGATACATGTTATGGATGACACATGTTAGTTATGATACATGTTATGGATGACACGTGTTAGTTATGATACATGTTATGGATGACACATGTTAGTTATGATACATGTTATGGATGACACATGTTAGTTATGATACATGTTATGGATGACACGTGTTAGTTATGATACATGTTATGGATGACACATGTTAGTTATGATACATGTTATGGATGACACATGTTAGTTATGATACATGTTATGGATGACACGTGTTAGTTATGATACATGTTATGGATGACACATGTTAGTTATGATACATGTTATGGATGACACATGTTAGTTATGATACATGTTATGGATGACACGTGTTAGTTATGATACATGTTATGGATGACACATGTTAGTTATGATACATGTTATGGATGACACATGTTAGTTATGATACATGTTATGGATGACACGTGTTAGTTATGATACATGTTATGGATGACACATGTTAGTTATGATACATGTTATGGATGACACGTATGGTAATTATAATCTAAATAAATTGTAAAATGTAACTAGCATGCACTTCAAGAAAGAATAAAGGGGATACATAATGAGTCTTAGCCATCAGTCTTGTCCAGCCGAGCTGATTCCTTGTTTACTGGGTCATTGGACTATACTGGCTAGGGTCAGGTTGATGAAACTTCAAGTACCTGTTGGCATTTCATCATATCAGTACATAAAGATTAAAAGATAAAACAATAATAAAAATGAAACAATCAGGGTGACGGGGTGAGAAAGAGATATGATAGAGATCACCTACATGGTGATCATGTCCCCGCTAATTCTTCTTTCTCCCAGTGACGTGAGGTTTAATTCCCGGAGTCTCTGTTCGTAGCTCATACCCCCTCAGTTCGGGTACTAGTCTGGTGGCAAACCTTTGAACCTTTTTCAGTTTAGTCTTATGCTTGACTAGATATGGATTCCATGCTGGAGCAGCATACTCCAGGATTGGTCTGATATATGTGGTACACAAAGTTCCTAAAGATTCCTTACACAAGTTTCTAAAGGCCGCTCTTATGTTAGCCAACCTGGCATATGCCGCTGATGTTATCCTCTTGATATGGGCTTCAGGAGACAGGTCTGGCGTGATGTCAACCCTTAGGTCTTTCTCTCTCTCTGACTCTTGAAATAGTTCATCTCCCAAATGATACTTTGTATCTGGTCTCCTGCTCTCTACCCCTGTCTTCATTACATTACATTTGCTTAGCTTAAACTCTAACAACCGTTTGTTCGACCATTCCTGCAGCTTGTCCAGGTCTTCTTGAAGCCTCAAGCTGTCCTCTTCTGTCTTAATCCTACTCATAATTTTGGCGTCGTCAGCAAACATTGAGTGGAATGAGTCTATACCCTCCGGGAGATCATTTACGTATATTAGAAAACGATAGGTCCGATTACAGAGCCCTGAGGACTCCAGTAGTGACTTCACGCCATTCTGAGGTCTTCCCCTCACTGTAACTCTCTGCTTCCTATTGCTTAGGTACTCCCTTATCCACTGGGGCTCCCTTCCAGTTACTCTCGCCTGTTTCTCCAGCTTATGTATCAGCCTTTTATGTGTGTGTGTGTGTGTGTGTGTGTGTGTGTGTGTGTGTGTGTGTGTGTGTGTGTGTGTGTGTGTGTGTGTGTGTGTGTGTGTGTGTGTGTGTGTGTGTGTGTGTGTGTGTGTACTCACCTAATTCACCTATTTGTGCTTGCAGGGGTTGAGCTTTGTCTCTTTGGTCCCGCCTCTCAACTGTCAATCAACTGGTGTACAGATTCCTGAGCATACTGGGCTTTATTATATCTACGTTTGAAACTGTGTATGGAGTCAGCCTCCACCACATCACTTTCTAGTGCATTCCATTTATTAACTACTTTGACACTGGAAAAAATTCTTTCTAACGTCTCTGTGGCTCATCTGGGTACTAATTTTTCACCTGTGTCCCCTTGTTCGTGTCCCACCCGTGCTGAAGAGTTTGTCTTTGTCCACCCTGTCAATTCCACTGAGAATTTTGTTGGTGGTTAAAGAGTTATCCTTATCTACCCTGTTAATTCCCCTGAGAATTTTGTAGGTAGTGATCATGTCTCCCCTTACTCTTCTGTCTTCCAGTGTCGTGAGGTTCATCTCCCGCAGCCTTTCCTCATAACTCATGCCTCTTAGTTCTGGGACTAGCCTAGTGGCATACCTCTGAACTTTTTAAACCTTTGTCTTGTGCTTAGCAAGGTACGGGCTCGATGCTGGGACCGCCAACTCCAGGATTAGTCGTACATATGTGGTATACAAGATTCTGAATGATTCCTTACACAAGTTCCTGAAGGCTGTTCTGATGTTAGCCAGCCTCGCATATGCTGCAGATGTAATTCTTTTTATGTGAGCTTCAGGAGACAGGTTTGGTGTGATATCAACTCCTAGATCTTTCTTTCTGTCTGTTTTATGAAGTACTTCATCTCCTATTCTGTATCCTGTATCTGGCCTTCTGTTTCCACCGCCTACTTTTATTACTTTGCATTTACTCCGGTTGAACTTTAGCAGCCATTTGTTGGACCATCCGTTCAGTCTGTCTAGGTCATCTTGAAGCCTCCTACTATCATCCTCTGTTTTAATCCTCCTCATAATTTTTGCATCATCAGCAAACAGGGAGAGGAACGATTCTATACCCTCTAGTAGATCATTTACACATAACTGAAACTGTATAGGTCCAAGGACTGAACCCTACGGTACTCCAGTGGTGACGTCTCGCCAGTCTGAAACTTCGCCCCTCACAGTGACTCTCTGTTTTCTGTTGCTTAGGTACTCCCTTATCCAATTGAGTACCTTCCCTTTAACTCCTGCCTGTATCTCTAGCTTTTTCACTAGCCTCTTGTGTGGTACTGTGTCAAAGGCTTTCTGACAGTCTAGAAATATGCAGTCTGCCCACACCTCTCCTTCTTGCCTGATTTTTGTTGCCTGGTCGTGGAATTCAATTAATCCTGTGAGGCAGGACTTGCCATCCCTGAACCCATGTTGATGCTGTGTTACAAAGTTCTTTCGCTCCAGATGTTCCACTAGCTTTTTTCGCACAATCTTCTCCATCATCTTGCATGGTATGCAAGTTAGTAACGCTGGCCTGTACTTCAGTGCATCCTGTCTATCCCCCTTCTTGTATATCGGGACTACATTAGCCGCTTTCCAAATTCTTGGCAGTTCCCCTGTTGCCAGTGATTCGTTATGCACTATGGAGAGAGGCAGGCACAGTGCTTCTGCTCCTTCCTTAAGTATCCAAGGGGGAGACTCCATCTCGACCTTTGTCACATCCCACTCTAGTAAAAGATTCCTTACTTCCCCACTGGTAATCTCAAACTCTTCTAGTGGAGGCGATGAGTCACAATAACGTGGCTGAAGAATGTTGATCAGACCACACACTAGAAGGTGAAGGGACGACGACGTTTCGGTCCGTACTGGACCAGTATCAAGTCGATTGTCACAATCTACTTGAGAATGGTCCAGGACGGACCGAAACGTCGTCGTCCCTTCCACCTTCTAGTGTGTGGTCTGGTCAACATCTTCTAGAGGATCCTGGTTAACTATTCCCTCTCTTATCTCTGGAGCTTTTCCTTGCTCTAAAGTGAAGATCTGGAATTTCTTATTCAGTTCCTCGCACACTTCCTTGTCGTTTGTAGTGAATCCGTCTGCCCCTATCCTTAATTTCATCAGCTGTTCTTTTACTGTTGTGTTACTCCTGATGTGGCTGTGCAGCAATTTAGATTGAGTCTTTGCCTTGCTTGCGATGTCATTTCGTATTGCCTTTCTGCCTCTCTTCTCAACCGGACATATTCATTCCTGGCACTCTAGTGTCTTTCTCTGCTCTCAAGTGTCCTGTTATTTCTATAGTTTCTCCACGCCATTTTACTTTGCTGCAGAGATAGCCTACATCACTGATTAAACCTACATCTGTGTGTGTGTGTGTGTACTCACCTAATTGTACTCACCTAATTGTGCTTGCGGGGGTTGAGCTTTGGCTCTTTGGTCCCGCCTCTCAACTGTCAATCAACTGGTGTACAGATTCCTGAGCCTACTGGGCTCTATCATACCTACATTTGAAACTGTGTATGGAGTCAGCCTCCACCACATCACTTCCTAGTGCATTCCATTTATTAACTACTCTGACACTGAAAAAATTCTTTCTAACGTCTCTGTGGCTCATCTGGGTACTAAGTTTCCACCTGTGTCCCCTTGTTCGTGTCCCACCCGTGCTGAAGAGTTTGTCTTTGTCCACCCTGTCAATTCCCCTGAGAATTTTGTAGGTGGTTATCATGTCTCCCCTTACTCTTCTGTTTTCCAGGGATGTGAGGTTCAGCTCCTTTAGCCTTTCCTCGTAGCTCAATCCTCTCAGTTCCGGGACGAGCCTGGTGGCATACCGCTGAATCTTCTCTAACTTTGTCTTGTGTTTAACTAGGTATGGACTCCAGGCTGGAGCTGCATACTCCAGGATTGGTCTTACATAAGTGGTATACAGGGTTCTGAAAGATTCCTTACACAAGTTTCTGAAGGCAGTTCTTATGTTGGCCAGTCTAGCATATGCCGCTGATGATATTCTTTTGATGTGGGCCTCTGGGGACAGGTTCGGTGTGATATCAACCCCCAGATCCTTCTCTCTATTTGTGTGTGTGTGTGTGTGTGTGTGTGTGTGTGTGTGTGTGTGTGTGTGTGTGTGTGTGTATTCACCTAGTTGTATTCACCTAGTTGTGTTTGCGGGGTTAAGCTTTGCTCCTTCGGCCCGCCTCTCAACTGTCAATCAACTGTTTACTAAATACTTTTTTTTCTTCTCTCCGCACCACACACACAGACACACACACACTCACCAGGAAGCAGGCTGTGACAGCTGACTAACTCCAAGGTACCTATTTACTGCTAGGTAACAGGGGCATTCAGGGTGAAAGAAACTTTGCCCATTTGTTTCTGCCTCGTGCGGGAATCGAACCCGCGCCACAGAATTACGAATCCTGCGCACTATCCACCAGGCTACGAGGCCCCTGTGTGTGCGTGTGTGTGTGTGTGTGTGTGTGTGTGTGTGTGTGTGTGTGTGTGTGTGTGTGTGTGTGTGTGTGTGTGTGTGTGTGTGTGTGGTGTGTGTGTGTGTGTGTGTGTGTGTGTGTGTGTGTGTGTGTGTGTGTGTGTGTGTGTACTCACCCAATTGTACTCATCTAATTGTGCTTGAGGGGGTTGAGCTTTGGCTCTTTGGTCCCGCCTTTCAACCGTCAATCAACATGTGTACAGATTCCTGAGCCTATTTGGCTCTATCATATCTGTGCATGGAGTCAGCCTCCACCACATCACTGCCTAATGCATTCCACCTATTAACTACTCTGACACTGAAAAAGTTCTTTCTAACGTCCCTGTGGCTCATTAGGGTACTCAGTTTCCACCTGTGTCCCCTTGTTCCCGTACCACCAGTGTTGAATAGTTTATCCTTGTCTACCCGGAACCCCTGAGGATTTTGTAGGTAGTGATCATGTGTGTGTGTGTGTGTGTGTGTGTGTGTGTGTGTGTGTGTGTGTGTGTGTGTGTGTGTGTGTGTGTGTGTGTGTGTGTCCCCTTTCTTGTATATCGGGACTACGTTAGCTGCTTTCCAAATATTTGGCAGTTCCCCTGTTGCCAGTGATTTGTTATACACTATGGAGAGTGGTAGGCACAGTTCTCTTGCTCCTTCCTTTAGAACCCAAGGGGAGATTCCATCTGGGCCTATAGCCTTCGTCACGTCCAACTCTAGTAAACACTTCCTTACTTCCCCACTGGTAATCTCAAACTCTTCCAGTGGTTCCTGGTTAGCTATTCCCTCACTTACCTCTGGAATTTCTCCTTGCTCTAAGGTGAAGACCTCCTGGAATTTCTTATTCAATTCCTCACACACTTCCTTGTCATTTGTAGTGAATCCTTCCGCCCCTATCCTTAATCTCATAACCTGTTTCTTTACTGTTGTTTTTCTCCTAATGTGGCTATGCAACAATTCAAGCTGAGTCTTTGCCTTGCTTGCGATGTCATTTTCGTATTGTCCTTCTGCCTCTCTTCTCATCCTGACGTATTCATACCTGGCATTCTGGTATCTTTCTCTGCTCTCCAGAGTCCTGTTATTCCTATAGTTTCTCCATGCCCTTTTACTTTGCTGCTTAGCTAGCCTACATCTCTGATTAAACCATGGGTTTCTCATTTTCATTTCTCTGTTTTCTTTTTGGACTAGGACAAACTTGTTTGCTGCGTCCTTGCACTTCTGCGTGATGTAATCCATCATATCTTGGGCCGTCTTTCCCCTGAGCTCTGTTTCCCATGCTATATCTGTTAGGAATTTTCTTATCCCCTCATAGTTTCCCTTTCGGTATGCTAACCTTTTGGTTTCGGTATCCCTCCTCGAGTTCAATAACACAATGTGTGTGTGTGTGTGTGTGTGTGTGTGTGTGTGTGTGTGTGTGTGTGTGTGTGTGTGTGTGTGTGTGTGTGTGTGTGTGTGTGTGTAATTACCTAAGTGTAATTACCTAAGTGTAGTTACAGGATGAGAGCTAAGCTCGTGGTGTCCCGTCTTCCCAGCACTCTTTGTCATATAACGCTTTGAAACTACTGGCGGTCTTGGCCTCCACCACCTTCTCACTTAACTTGTTCCAACCGTCTACCACTCTATTTGCGAAGGTGAATTTTCTTATATTTCTTCGGCATCTGTGTTTAGCTAGTTTAAATCTATGTGTGTGTGTGTGTGTGTATTCACCTAGTTGTGCTTGCGGGGTTTGAGCTCTGCTCTTTCAGCCCGCCTCTCAACTGTCAATTAACTGTTTCTACAACTACTTTCCCCCCCCCCACACACCACACACACACACACACACACACACACACACACACACCTACCTGTAAGAACAGCCTACCTGTAACGATTCGAGAAAGAGACCTGGGAGTGGATGTGACACCTAATCTAACTCCTGAGGCACATATAAATAGGATAACGACAGCAGCGTACTCTACACTGGCGAAAATTAGAACTTCATTCAGAAACCTAAATGAGGAAGCTTTTAGGGCGCTTTACACTGCCTACGTGAGACCCGTCTTAGAGTATGCCGCGCCATCATGGAGCCCCCACCTGAAGAAACACATAAAGAAACTGGAGAAGGTTCAGAGGTTTACGACGAGGCTTGTCCCAGAGCTACGAGGGATGGGATATGAAGAGCGGCTGAAGGAACTGAACCTTACGACACTAGAGAAAAGAAGGGAGAGAGGAGATATGATAGGGACATATAAAATACTCAGGGGAATTGACAAAGTGGAAATAGATCAAATGTTCACACGTAATAATAACAGAACGAGGGGACATGGGTGGAAACTGGAAACTCAGATGAGTCACAGAGATGTTAGGAAGTTTTCCTTTTAGCGTGAGAGTAGTAGAAAAATGGAATGCACTTGGGGAACAGGTTGTGGAAGCAAATACTATTCATACTTTTAAAACTAGGTATGATAGGGAAATGGGACAGGAGTCATTGCTGTAAACAACCGATAGCTAGAAAGGCGGGATCCAAGAGTCAATGCTCGATCCTGCAAGCACATATAGGTGAGTACATATAGGTGAGTACACACACACACACACACACACACACATTCACACACACACACACCCAAGGAAGCACCCCGTGACAGCTGACTAACTCTCAGGTACCTATTTACTGCTAGGTAACAGGGGCATAGGGTGAAAGAAACTCTGCCCATCGTTTCTCACCGGTGCCCGGGATCGAACCGGGGACCACAGGATCACGTGTACAGCGTTCTATCCACACAGCCACCGACGCCCTTGTACTCAGCTAATTGTGCTTGCAGGGGTTGATCTTTGGCTCTTTGGTCCCGCCTCTCAACTGTCAATCAGGTGTACAGATTCCTGAGCCTACTGGGCTCTTATCATAACTAAATTTGAAACTGTGTATGGGGTTAGCCTCCACCACATCACTTCCTAATGCATTTCATTTGTCAACCACTCTGACATTAAAAAAGTTCTTTCTAATATCTCTGTGGCTTTTTTGGGCACTCAGTTTCCACCTGTGTTCCTTAGTGCGTGTGCCCCTTGTATTAAATAGCCTGTCTTTATCTACCATATCAATTCCCTTCAGAATCTTGAATGTGGTGATCATGTCCCCCCTAACTCTTCTGTCTTCCAGCGAAGTGAGGTTTAATTCCCGTAGTCTCTGCTCGTAGCTCATACCTCTCAGCTCGGGTACTAGTCTGGTGGCAAACCTTTGAACCTTTTCCAGTTTAGTCTTATCCTTGACTAGATATGGACTCCATGCTGGGCTGCATACGCCAGGATTGGCCTGACATATGTGGTATACAAAGTTCTGAATGATTCCTTACACAAGTTTCTGAATGCCGTTCGTATGTTAGCCAACCTGGCATATGCTGTTGATGTGTGCGTGTGTGTGTGTGTGTGTGTGTGTGTGTGTGTGTGTGTGTGTGTGTGTGTGTGTGTGTGTGTGTGTGTGTGTGTGTGTGTGTGTGTGTGTGTGTGTGTGTGTGTGTGTGTGTGTGTGTGTGTGTGTGTGTGTGTGTGTGTGTGTGTGTGTGTGTGTGTGTGTACTCACCTAATTGTACTCACCTAATTGTGCTTGCGGGGGTTGAGCTCTGGCTCTTAGGTCCTGCCTCACAACTGTCAATCAACTAATGTACAGGTTCCTGAGCCTACTGGGCTCTATCATATGTACACTTGAAGCTGTGTATGGAATCAGCCTCCACCACATCACTTCCAAATGCATTCCATTTGTCTACTACTCTGACACTGAAAAAAATTCTTTCAAGCGTCTTTATGGCTCATTTGGGCACTCAATTTCCACTTGCGTCCCCTTGTGCGTGTGCCCCTTGTCGTAAATGGCCTATCTTTATCTACCCTATCAATTCCTCTGAGAATCTTGTATGAGGTGATCATGTCCCCAAGAGGCAGCTGAAGCATTGTGCAGTCCCAGGCAGTATAGCATTGAGCCATAATATATTATTCCTCTCCAGACGCGGGAGATCTTCATGACTGCTGGAGAGTGGATGATGTGGTGCCAATCTGCTAAACCCCAGAAACCTTTAAACTACAGATCCGTGTCACTAACAAGTACTCCTTGCAAATAACAAAAGAAACTGATCCGAAGCCGGCTATTAGAACATTTAGACATGATAAATTTTGTCTCAAAATACCAGTACGAATTTAACCAAGGAAAATTCTGCTAGACAAACCAACTGGAGTTTTTCAATGAGATGATTGAAACAGCCCATCCTCCTGTTTTGGTAGTACTTGTTGTAACGGGGAGGATTATAGTATATATACCGACGAACAACGAAATTAGAAAGTAAAAATTTGCACTATTGAGTTGGACAAACCGGAAAACTATTTTCTACTTATGTTGCATAAACAAACTAAACACACCTAACCTTCCTAGGGCCTAATACACGATATCTGAGGTCTAATATAGTATTTATCTGTGCTAAACTAGGCCTAGCAATATTTAAGTATGTTTTTTAGCTTCATTTTTTTTCCGCCTCTGTAAAGTACAAAGTTCTTCTGTCTAATTGCTTAGACCGGTAATCTTTGTATTATGGTGCACATAATTATACAAAATTACTATCTAAACGGGAGACTGGGTTGTCTGAAATCAAACAACAGACAGAGAGCGAGAGAGAGAGAGAGAGAGAGAGAGAGAGAGAGAGAGAGAGAGAGAGAGGAAAACTTGACTGAGGAAATTAGCTCCTCCATATCAATGTTTTCAGATAAAAAAAACTTATGCGAGGAGTCAAGAATAAGAAAGATGGTAATACATTCTGAACAGATTTGGACACACTCAAGAATTGTTATATTAAATGACTGCTAGAAATTAAACCTGGCAAACCCAATATTGATGATTAGAACAAGAATGCAATGACCAGTACAATAATATGCGATAAAAGGGAGACAGATTCTTCAATCAGAAAAGTAGACAGACCTGGGAGTGGCCACAATCCCAAATCTTATGTCATTAGCAGAATAGCACTAGCATACGGCCTACTGATCTTCGTCCATGTATTCTTCAGAAATTTAAACACGGGCTTTCCTGGCCCAATATATAGCAAAGGTGAGACCCACAATGCAATATACATTCCCTACATGGAACCTGTATCCGAGAAAAAGAACAATAAAAATCTAGAAAAGATCCAAAGACATGCAACGAGGCTTGATCCTGGGATGAGGAATGACGGAAAGATATAGACCTTACCGCAGTGGAGGAAAGGAATGGTAAGAGGGACATGATACATAGAAAATTCTAAAAGAAATTGACAAAGTAGACAAAGCAACATTGTTGAAAATACTAAACAGTACAACGAGGGGTCATGGAAACTAGATACGTAAATGACTTACTGAAATACCATTAGGAACTTGCTCATTGTTAGAGCTGTCAATAAGAGGAAGAAGCTAGACGTAGAAGCCGCTGAAGCTTCCTCGATTCACAATTTAAGTATAAATATAATTAAAGCACTCATTCCATTTTAGGAATGAGTGAGTGCATTAATCTAAGAATGTTCGTAAGTCGGGTCAAGGAGAGCAGCTCCAACCTGCAAGTCCATGTAGGTGAGTACAGCTTGGCGAGTACATGTCAGGGACCCACAAGAATTGGAGGTAATGACGAGTCAGTTACCTCTACCTGATATTCACACTGAACGAGTCAGACATAAGAAAATTCAAGTTGAAAGTTCTTACGGGAATGAGTGATCCCTGTAGTTGTCATATGAATATCTGACGGAAGTACCAGTAGTCTAATCAAGGAAGGAACCAGCAAGTACAAGGTCAGCCTACAGGAGGGAACTACGAAGATATGAAAAAGTTCCTAGTAGGACAACCAAGAGAAACAAAGAAAAGATTGAATAAATCATGATGTTGTACATCACTCACAGGTGTCAGGAGGCTGTAGACAAGTGTGTCCCGGTTCAAAAAGAATAGAAAGAATTGCAAAAGAACCCGTTGATTAGTCCAGGGATGTAAGGAAGCAAGCCAGGCAAGTAAACGATATCAAAGGGCCAGGAATTATTACCTCAGTGTGAGTAGAGAAGCTGAGGGAAAGTACGGAAATGACATAGCAAGTATATAAATGCTCAATCTAAACTGCTACATTCCCATATCAGGTGGGGAAAAGACCAAAGAAAGAATTGTTGATTAAAATGGGAAAGGGAGAAGACAGGCTCACTGAAAATGACAAAGTGAATGACAAAACTCAACAAGATATTCAGATCATCACAATACAGCAAGTAGCTGTGCCAGTATTGAGTGGTGATAAACCAGGCAGCACTGGGAGAAGTTAGATTACCAGAGATGAGTTAAAAAGTATCTACCAGAGCTAGACGCGATAAAGACTGTTGGACCACATTGAATCTTACCGTGGATACTAAAATAGAAAGCAGAATCACCATGCTTGCCACTTTCTATGGTGTATAGTATGGGGGAGATACCAGACGCGCTTAAATCAACATATATAGCTCCTCTACCCAAGGGAGAGAACAAAATATTGGCTAAGAATTATAGACCAGTTGCACTAACGTCCCACATAATAAAAGTATTTGAGAAAGTGATCAGGAGTCAGGTCACCAGTTTCATGGAGACCAATGACCTCTCCACAACCCAGGCTAACATAGATGTAGAGCTGGAAGATTATGCCTCTGGCAGCTACTTGACCACTACGACAAAATCACTGAGGCTTAGATGAAAATCAAAATGCAGTTGATGTATACGCGGACTTTGCAAAGGCATTTGATATATGTGACCATTGAGTAATAGCGCAACAAAATGAAGTCAATGGGAGTAACAGGTAAGTAGGACGGTGGATATTTACTTTTCTGTCGAACAGAACACAAAAGAGTAACAGTCAAACAGTCAACCAAATATAATCGAGTCCAAGTGCAGCTCTGTACCTCAGGATATAGTCCCTTGCACCACTGCTTTTCATTATTCTCATATCAGATACAGACAAAAATACAAGTCACGGCTTCATATCAATATTTGCAGATGACACAAAATTCAGCATGAAAAATACCTATGCTGAAGACATTGTAAAATTACAAGCAGATATTAATAAAGTTTTCGACTGGGGCAGCAGAAATAACATAATGTTTAACAGTGATTGATTCCAGTTACTCGGGTACGGTAAAAATAATGACTCTAGACTAAACAGAAAACGGGGCTGCAAAATACAGTCAAGTCTGCCCGTAGTAGGACAGCAGCATGTAAAGGATCTGGAAATAATGATGTCTGACAACCTAACGTTTAGGAAGCATAACCAAGCAAATATTGCGTCAGCCAAAAATGATAGGATGGAGTCCTGGATCTTCAAATCCAGGGATCCCATCACAATTGTTGTACTCTTCATACAACCTGTGCTGCCCCCGTCTTGTGTACTGCTCGATACTCACTTTCCCCTTCAGAACGGGGGAGATTGCTGAAATAGAGGGAGTTCAGAGAACGTATATGGAATACATAGACGCAATAACGCACCTAAATTATTGGGATCGTCTCAAAGCTCTCCAAATGTACTCCCTGGAAAGGAAACGAGAGAAATATAAAATAATATATACAGGGAAAATACTGAAGGGCTAGGTCCCAAAGCTACTCAGTAAAATAACAACAGACTGGAGTGAACTATAAATCTATAAATAAATCTATCAATTTTTGTCTATAAAGCTATCAATTTTTTTTATAACTTCTTGTATATATGTACATTTGAATGAACATTTGAATTTGAATTTGAACGATATGGAAGAAAATGCAGAATAGAACCAATGAAGAGCAGGGGTGCAATAGGCACAATCAGACAACACTGATTGTGCCTATTAACACTACAACATGAAAGGTCCAAGGTTGTTCAACATACTCCCAGCAAAAATAAGAAATATTGCCAGAACAAACGTGGACACCTTCAGGAGAAAACTAGATAGGTTTCTTCAAGAGTGCTGGACCAGCCGAGCTATAGTGGATATGTGGGCCTGCGGGCCGCTCCTAGCAACAGCCTGTTGGACCAAGCTCTCACAAGTCATGCCTGGCCCTGGGCCGGGTTTTGGGAGTATAAGAACTCCCAGAACTTCATCCAGGTATAATTGACCACCGGAAACAGGAGACTTACCAGAAAGTTGGAAGACAGTTAACTTAGTCTTAATATACACGAAGGAAGACAGACTGGAGACACTGAACTACAGGCCATTGTCCCAATCTTGCATACAGTGCAAAGTAATGGAGAAGATTTGAGAAGAATTGAAGAAGATTGGCATAAAGATTTTAAAACTGTTCCTCACAAGCGACTTCTATACAAACACAAAAAACAAGCTAGTTTATCGGTAAATGTTGTAAAGTGGGTGAAGGAGTACTTTTCAGGATGAAGGCAAAAGGTTATAGTAAGAGGAGAGTTATCAAAATTGAAATAGGTAACGAGTGAAGTACCTCAAGGATCGGTAATAGGGCCCACCCTCTCTCTATTACATTTAAATGATCTAACAAAGGAAGTAAGCTCATTCTTATCCATTTTTGCTGACGGTGCTAAACTAATGATATCTATCAGAACTGAGGAGGACCGCCATAAATAGCAAGATGACCCAGACAATGTCCAAAAGATCTGAGAATGGCTGATAGATTTTACCCCCTGATAAATCCATGTTAATGAGAATAGGAACAGGAGTAGCACGAGGACCTCAAATACAGAACAGGATGAAGGGAAGGCAACTCGCAACTTCTGAAGAAAGAGAAAGGCTTAGGAGTGGACATAACTGGAGATCTAACACCAACATATCAGCACAACAATGAAGGCAGCATATGCCATACTGATAAACCTCCAGTTATACTTCAGCAACTTGGACAATGGGCCCTTTCGAGCTCTGCCACATCCTTTGCAAGACATGTTATTGAGTATGCTGCATTAGCATGAAACCTAAACTCATGCTGATGCAGCATGATTATTAGACTTCCCAAACAAAACAGCCCAAACAAACTAGAAAAGGTAAAATAGTATGCAACAAGGCTCGTTACTGAGTTAAGAGTACTGAGCAATAAAGAAAGATTGAAATTTAAATTGAAATACGTTCCTTTAATTATAAATACACACAAAGGGATGAGGTACCTTACCTTGAGGTTACCTTGAGGTGCTTCCGGGGCTTAGCGTCCCCGCGGCCCAGTCGTCGACCAGGCCTCCTGGTTGCCGGACTGATCCGTTGGACTGTTGGACGCGGATGCTCGCAGCCTGACGTATGAGTCACAGCCTGGTTGATCAGGTATCCTTTGGAGGTGCTTATCCAGTTCTCTCTTGAACACTGTGAGGGGTCGGCCAGTTATGCCCCTTATGTGTAGTGGAAGCGTGTTGAACAGTCTCGGACCTCTCATGTTGATAGAGTTCTCTCTCAGAGTACCTGTTGCACCTCTGATTTTCAACGGGGGTATTCTGCACATCCTGCCATGTCTTCTGGTCTCATGTGTTGTTATTTCTGTGTGCAGGTTTGGGACCAGCCCCTCTAATAGGGTAGCTCAAGTTATTCTCACCCCATTTAGTACATCGAGTTCATATAACTATTGACACACATCACAAACAACAAACATATTACTGAATATTCTGAGTAATAAACATATACATTTCTTCCTAAATACATGCAGTATGTTACCAGACGTACACACAAACACTTTTATGGCTAGGTGCACAGACAATTTGCAATAGGCATTCAGACAATTCAACAAAGTTACAACCTTGGTACAAAATTCTTATATCTCTCCAGAATATCATCAATCTTTCCGTTGTGACTCATCCAGGCATTTGTTCAGGAACAGTCCTAACTCTCAGTATTTCTATATAATATTAATCAATGGGCAATCAAGAACATAATGGGTGAGGGTGTGAGCTTAACCTACCGCATAGTTTACACTTCGTTTCATTAGCATTAACACCTGTTCCATATACCCAGAAATATTTGTACCCAAGCATGAGCCGCATGTGTACAGAGTCACTCCAAGCATTTCTCCTTTTATCATAAGTGAAATGGGTGTTTTGACCCACATACATGTAGTGTTGCATGGTTTGACTTCCCTTGTAACTTAACGATTATGTTACGTTGTTTGGTTAACTAGATACAGTGTTCAGTGGTTTTTCATATTTATTTAGTCTTGGTTACAGCAGTAGGTTTGTTGGCAGTATCGTAGACGTTGAGACGAAGCCTGGAGCAGAGCTGAGAGCTGAGTGAGGCCGGAGTCCAGGAGCTCGAGGCAGGGCGAGAGCGTGCAAGGTGTGCAGAAACTCTCAAGCGTCTGTAAACTGATTGATGAAGATTGAGGCACCCATGAGGTGACACGGGTATGAATAGCCAAAGAAGTAAACTGAACCACTGTTGAGATTATACTGATGATTATTCTGATTAATTAATGTAGATTAAGCCACCCAATTGGTGGCACGAGTATGAATAGCCCGTAAGATGATAATTATTCGATTGATTGATAAGGATTAAGCTACCCAAAAGGTTACACGGGCATGAATAGCCAGTAAGTGGAGGCCCTTTGGAGCCATTACCAGTACCAATAGTTGATACTGGAGATCAGTGGATGGATTGGAGGTCTTTATGGTCGCTCGCAGTTATGTCCTGCAGGACGCTTGGTCGCCAAGTTGTAGTTTAATGTGCAAAGTGAAGCTTTATATCTGAACAGAATAACACTGGTAGTTTGGTACCGTCAGGATCGTCGTCCTTTTCGAGAAACTGCATTTGTCTGTCTGGGAACTTGCGGTGGAATGATTATTCTGAGTGATTGATTGATGAAGATAATTAAGTCACCCAAGAGGTGGCACGGGCTTGTAAGAATGATTATTTGATTGATAAGGATTAAGCCATCCAAGAGGTGGCACGGGCATGAATAGCCCGTAAATGATTATTCCATTGATTGATAAAGATTAAGCAATCCAAGAGGTGGCACGGGCATGAATAGCCTGTAAAATGATTATTCGATTGATTGATTGATTGATGAAGATTAAGCCACCCAAGAGGTGGCACGGGCATGAATAGCCCGTAAGTGGTGGCCCTTTCGAGCCATTACCAGTATCAAAAGATGATACTGGAGATCTGTGGAGGCGCAACTGCACCCTGCGTGACGGGAGATGTCTCCCGGACCAAGTGGTGACCAAATGGTGATGATTATTCGCTTTTCGATTGCTTATATAATCGGAGCACACCTCACATAATAGGGGAGACATCTCCCGTCACGTAGGGTGCAGTCGCACCTCCACAGATCTCCAGTATCATCTATTGATATCATCTATTGATACTGGTAATGGCTCAAAAGGGGCTATTCATGGCTCACTTACGGGCTATTCATGCCCGTGCCCCCTTTTGGGTGGCTTAATCTTCATCAATCAATCAATCAATCACATTATAGGTTGGGAGGAGTGTCAGCTGTAAATAGGAAAGCGGTATGAGTTTTGTCGTTAGTGGATTAAGTTGACGTATCAAACACATCTCATTAAGCTAATGAGAGTTTGGACCGAGTATATTATTATTAACATAAAACACTACCTACACCCACATATAGTATGCCTCTCCTCGCAACCTCTGCTTGTACCTGAATATTTCTAATTTTGCTACTTATTTGTCTCATGTGTTAAAACACATTCAATGTCATCATGAAGTTTTGATGTGGCGCACTTGACCAAGCCATCCGCCACCTCGTTGAACACTATTCCAGCATGAGATGGAATCCACATGAATTTCACTTTGTGACTTTTCAAATGTATCTCATTTATCCTTTATCCTCTTAGTAAAACGAGAGGACATAATTGGAAACTGGAAACACACATATGAGTCACAGGGATGCCAGAAAGCACTTTTTCAGTCTAAGATTCGTAAATAAATGGAATGGTCTAGATGAACACGTTGTCGAAGCAAATTCAGTACATATCATTATATGTAAATATCACAAAACAGAGACACTGCATTAAACAGTGATGGTTGAAAGGCGGGGCTTAAACGCACATGCTCGGCCCAGCAAGCTCAGTTAGGTAAGTACAACTAAGTGAGTACACATACCAAGAGTTACAGTCAGCAGACCTGGCGTCATGCGTGACTGTACGCGTCACCCTCCAGCCTCACCCTGGCGTCATGCGTGACTGTACGCGTCACCCTCCAGCCTCACCCTGGCGTCATGCTTGACTGTACGCGTCACCCTCCAGCCTCACCCTGGCGTCATGCGTGACTGTACGCGTCACCCTCCAGCCTCACCCTGGCGTCATGCGTGACTGTACGCGTCACCCTCCAGCCTCACCCTGGCGTCATGCGTGACTGTACGCGTCACCCTCCAGCCTCACCCTGGCGTCATGCTTGACTGTACGCGTCACCCTCCAGCCTCACCCTGGCGTCATGCGTGACTGTACGCGTCACCCTCCAGCCTCACCCTGGCGTCATGCTTGACTGTACGCGTCACCCTCCAGCCTCACCCTGGCGTCATGCTTGACTGTACGCGTCACCCTCCAGCCTCACCCTGGCGTCATGCTTGACTGTACGCGTCACCCTCCAGCCTCACCCTGGCGTCATGCTTGACTGTACGCGTCACCCTCCAGCCTCACCCTGGCGTCATGCGTGACTGTACGCGTCACCCTCCAGCCTCACCCTGGCGTCATGCTTGACTGTACGCGTCACCCTCCAGCCTCACCCTGGCGTCATGCTTGACTGTACGCGTCACCCTCCAGCCTCACCCTGGCGTCATGCGTGACTGTACGCGTCACCCTCCAGCCTCACCCTGGCGTCATGCTTGACTGTACGCGTCACCCTCCAGCCTCACCCTGGCGTCATGCTTGACTGTACGCGTCACCCTCCAGCCTCACCCTGGCGTCATGCGTGACTGTACGCGTCACCTTCCAGCCTCACCCTGGCGTCATGCTTGACTGTACGCGTCACCCTCCAGCCTCACCCTGGCGTCATGCGTGACTGTACGCGTCACCCTCCAGCCTCACCCTGGCGTCATGCTTGACTGTACGCGTCACCCTCCAGCCTCACCCTGGCGTCATGCTTGACTGTACGCGTCACCCTCCAGCCTCACCCTGGCGTCATGCTTGACTGTACGCGTCACCCTCCAGCCTCACCCTGGCGTCATGCGTGACTGTACGCGTCACCCTCCAGCCTCACCCTGGCGTCATGCGTGACTGTACGCGTCACCCTCCAGCCTCACCCTGGCGTCATGCTTGACTGTACGCATCACCCTCCAGCCTCACCCTGGCGTCATGCGTGACTGTACGCGTCACCCTCCAGCCTCACCCTGGCGTCATGCTTGACTGTACGAGTCACCGTCCAGCCTCACCCTGGCGTCATGCTTGACTGTACGCGTCACCCTCCAGCCTCACCCTGGCGTCATACGTGACTGTACGCGTCACCCTCCAGCCTCACCCTGGCGTCATGCTTGACTGTACGCGTCACCCTCCAGCCTCACCCTGGCGTCATGCTTGACTGTACGCGTCACCCTCCAGCCTCACCCTGGCGTCATGCTTGACTGTACGCGTCACCCTCCAGCCTCACCCTGGCGTCATGCGTGACTGTACGCGTCACCCTCCAGTCTCACCCTGGCGTCATGCTTGACTGTACGCGTCACCCTCCAGCCTCACCCTGGCGTCATGCTTGACTGTACGCGTCACCCTCCAGCCTCACCCTAGCGTCAAGCGTGACTGTACGCGTCACCCTCCAGCCTCACCCTGGCGTCATGCTTGACTGTACGCGTCACCGTCCAGCCTCATCCTGGCGTCATGCTTGACTGTACGCGTCACCCTCCAGCCTCACCCTGGCGTCATGCTTGACTGTACGCGTCACCCTCCAGCCTCACCCTGGCGTCATGCTTGACTGTACGCGTCACCCTCCAGCCTCACCCTGGCGTCATGCGTGACTGTACGCGTCACCCTCCAGCCTCACCCTGGCGTCATGCTTGACTGTACGCGTCACCCTCCAGCCTCACCCTGGCGTCATGCTTGACTGTACGCGTCACCCTCCAGCCTCACCCTGGCGTCATGCGTGACTGTACGCGTCACCTTCCAGCCTCACCCTGGCGTCATGCTTGACTGTACGCGTCACCGTCCAGCCTCACCCTGGCGTCATGCGTGACTGTACGCGTCACCCTCCAGCCTCACCCTGGCGTCATGCTTGACTGTACGCGTCACCCTCCAGCCTCACCCTGGCGTCATGCTTGACTGTACGCGTCACCCTCCAGCCTCACCCTGGCGTCATGCTTGACTGTACGACTGGACGCCTCACCCTGGCGTTATGCGTGACTGTACGACTGGACGCGTCACCCTCCAGCCTCACCCTGGTGTCATGCGTGACTGTACGACTGGACGCGTCACCGTCCAGCCTCACCCTGGCGTCATGCTTGACTGTACGCGTCACCCTCCAGCCTCACCCTGGCGTCATGCTTGACTGTACGCGTCACCCTCCAGCCTCACCCTGGCGTCATGCGTGACTGTACGACTGGACGCCTCACCCTGGCGTTATGCGTGACTGTACGACTGGACGCGTCACCCTCCAGCCTCACCCTGGTGTCATGCGTGACTGTACGACTGGACGCGTCACCTTCCAGCCTCACCCTGGCGTCATGCTTGACTGTACGCGTCACCCTCCAGCCTCACCCTGGCGTCATGCGTGACTGTACGACTGGACGCCTCACCCTGGCGTTATGCGTGACTGTACGACTGGACGCGTCACCCTCCAGCCTCACCCTGGTGTCATGCGTGACTGTACGACTGGACGCGTCACCTTCCAGCCTCACCCCTGCGTCACGCGTGACTGTACGACTGGACGCCTCACCCTTGCGTCACGCGTGACTGAACGATTGGACGCCACACCCACCAGCCTTGCCCTTGTGGCTATCATCGGTCTTAACACGCCGTCTGAATCATTGTTCCTATATTATTCTCCGAAACAGCAGAAATGCGTTGTTAACTTAATATCTATATTTTTCTCTCAGTTACTGGATTCTTAGCAGACCTGTTTTTTCAGAAACTAAGGATCTGTTTAAGATTGTAATAGATACTATGGTTGATCGGTAGGAACGATTGTAAATACAATTCCGTTAAGTGTTACATGTTTGTGTTGTTAATTCCTCTCCACAACAACACTTAGGAACCTCTAGGTCATATTTTCCTCGCCGAAGCAGAATTCTTCTCAAAACATTAACATAAATCTTGTATTTGCTTTTGTTGTAAGAATATCACTCGAACTTTAGTTTCAACTTGATGATCTATTCTGATATGATATCAATGGAGGTGGTTCTGCATGGGTTCCAAGAGGTTTTAGCAGTTACAGAGGAGGATGGGAAACTGTAGGATCCTCTCAACAACCAGTCAATTCTCATTTTTTATTATAGATATATACAAGAGTTGTTACATTCTTGTACAGCCACTAGTACGCGTAGCGTTTCGGGCAGGTCCCTGGAATACGATCCCCGCCGCGAAGAATCGTTGTTACAACCAAGTACACATTTTACTGTTGCGTTAAACAGAGGCTACAGTTAAGGAATTGCGCCCAGTAAATCCTCCCCGGCCATGATACGAACCCATGACAAAGCGCTCGCGGAACGCCAGGCGAGTGTCTTACCACTACACCACGAAGACTGATTCTTTGACATCACAAACAATGCAGTTGTTTTCCCTCACCAGGAACGTTCGAACTTAAGCAACCTGCATAAATAATCAAGGACGATTATAAAAAAAGTCACCTATATTTTTTAATTTTTACTAATTCCCTGAAATTTTGACGGACTGGTCGAATCTGTTATATATGCGATGTTTTAGTTGAGAATACAGTACTGAATGCTGTATCTAGATAAACATCTTAGCAATGTCACTCAGGGTACAGGCAGCTGCTAAAATATCATATTCTAGAAATTGTGTTGAATAAGTTTAAAATTTGTATTATATTCGTTCTACGAAAAAGCACAGCTGGACTTGTGAATCATCACATATCAAGGAATATATCATGGCCAAAGCCTGTGCTTCTATGTAGCATATCTAGGCAGAAGTATTGAGGGCATCTAGGGGTAATGTTGAGTGCATCGTAGGTGGCTTTATTTTAGTCGAATTAAATGGACTAAAAAAAATTGAATGTATTTGTCTGTTGACTGGAACCAATGTCTTCCCTTGGGGGCCAATTTTCCTCCCCTGGGGCCTGATTATTCTCAATCAGGTGGCGGACTAGCTTCTTACTAACGATTTCGTCTAATTCTGTATCTTAGTCGCTTTTCTTTTAACCTACATTTTCCATAAGTTTATTTCGATTCTATTCATCTGTTTCTTCCTGTTGACAAGATATTAAGTTTATGATATTACTTTCCGTGTTAGGCAAAAATCTACTATTTCTCAAAAATCTTCTAACCGGTTAGTTAGAAGATTTAACCACGCCACACCACTCAACACCACACCATCCTGATTCACCAAGACATAATGAAAGATACGACAATAATCACACACACCGACGAGCGTAGGAGGCTTCGTACGCTTGAGGCTACGTTCATTCGGGAGCAGACACGAGTAATCAATATCCTGATAAATTCGACTTCGAGCATACAGCAGTTCGATGGTCTTCCATTCATCCAAAGGGAAGATGAAAGACATGGTGGATAGTTTGAAGCCAGAGTCAGACAACAATCACCTCACCCTATCTTTCGCCGCTCCCTACGATTAAAGAGATTAGGCGAATCGTAGAGGGAGGTGTACCCCACACACATATATAAATGTCTAGAATTCCCTGTGTAAGTGGCCCCGGTCCTGGGCCAGGTAAGTCCACAACGGGCTCACCATAGCCCGTGCTACTAGGAACTTTTAGTTCCGAGTAGCTGAATCTAAAACAACAACAACAACAACCGTTTAAGTGACAAGAAGAATATCACTTCTACAGCCTGCTACATTGGACTACATGGACGTGCAGCCCAATGTCCTTGTAGCACGGGCTATGGTATTCAACAGCCAATAAATGCACAACTATATTCGCACCCAGTTCAAGACCCCGAACCAATATAGAAGCATCAAGAGGAAGTATGGGCCAATAGGCCTTCTGCACTTACTTCCATTATTATGTTTTAATACCCATTGGTTCGTGTTCTACTATGTGCAAATGTCAACCACCTACAGAAAACTTTTGTACCATATCACCTCACGCAAATGCGAGTATAAGTATGGATGTATTACATGTGTTTACAGCTTACAGTTGTGTGTATAAACTAAAGTCTTTGAAAATGTATTAATTTATTACGAAACGCGTTCAGGCATCAAACTAGAATTAAAAATGAATTTTGGGAAATTGATTCTTCAATTGCCATTGACAGTGAAGAGAAACATAAGAAATATTGAGAAAAAAATCGTGTTAGAATTATTAATCTTAGCTTTTCGGTCATATTCAACAACACACACACACAAACACACACACACACACAAACACAAACACACACACACACACACACACACACACACACACACACACACACACACACACACATATATATATATATATATATATATATATATGTCGTACCTAGTAGCCAGAACTCACTTTTTGGCCTACTATTCAAGGCCCGATTTGCCTAATAAGCCAAGTTTTCCTGAATTAATATATTTTTTCTAATTTTTTTCTTATGAAATGATAAAGCTACCCATTTCATTATGTATGAGGTCAATTTTTTTTTATTGGAGTTAAAATTAACGTAGATATATGACCGAACCTAACCAACCCTACCTAACCTAACCTAACCTATCTCTATAGGTTAGATTTGGTTAGGTAGCCGAAAAAGTTAGGTTAGGTTAGGTTAGGTAGGTTAGGTAGTCGAAAAACAATTAATTCATGAAAACTTGGCTTATTAGGCAAATCGGGCCTTGCATAGTAGGCTGAGAAGTGCGTTCTGGCTACTAGGTACGACATATATATATATATATATATATATATATATATATATATATATATGTCGTACCTAGTAGCCAGAACGCACTTCTCGGCCTACTATGCAAGGTCCGATTTGTCTAATAAGCCAAGTTTTCCTGAATTAATATATTTTCTCAAAATTTTTTCTTATGAAATGATAAAGCTAACCATTTCATTATGTATGAGGTCAATTTTTTTTTATTAGAGTTAAAATTAACGTAGATATATGACCGAACCTAACCAACCCTACCTAACCTAACCTAACCTATCTTTATAGGTTAGGTTAAGTTAGGTAGCCGAAAAAGTTAGGTTAGGTTAGGTTAGGTAGGTTAGGTAGTCGAAAAACAATTAATTCATGAAAACTAGGCTTATTAGGCAAATTGGGCCTTGCATAGTAGGCTGAGAAGTGCGTTCTGGCTACTAGGTACGACATATTTATATATATATATATATATATATATATATATATATATATATATATATATATATATATATATATATATATATATATATATATATATATATATATATATATATATATATATATATATATATATATATGTCGTACCTAGTAGCCAGAACGTCGTAATCGGCCTACTATGCAAGGCCCGATTTGCCTAATAAGCCAAGTTTTCCTGAATTAATATATTTTCTCTAATTTTTTTCATATGAAATGATAAAGCTACCCATTTCATTATGTATGAGGACAATTTTTTTTATTGGAGGTTAAATTATTGTAGATATATGACCGAACCTAAGCAACCCTACCTAACCTAACCTAACCTATCTTTACAGGTTAGGTTAGGTTAGATAGCCGAAAAAGTTAGGTTAGGTTAGGTTAGGTAGCCGAAAAAGTTAGGTTAGGTAAGTTAGGTAGTCGAAAAAACATTAATTCATGAAAACTTGGCTTATTAGGCAAATCGGTCCTTGCATAGTAGGCTGAGAAGTGCGTTCTGGCTACTAGGTACGACATACATATATATATATATATATATGTCGTACCTAATAGCCAGAACGCACTTCTCAGCCTACTATTCAAGGCCCGATTTGCCTAATAAGCCAAGTTTTCATGAATTAATGTTTTTTCGGCTACCTAACCTACCTAACCTAACCTAACCTAGCTTTTTTTGGCTACCTAACCTAACCTTACCTATAAATATAGGTTAGGTTAGGTTAGGTAGGGTTGGTTAGGTTCGGTCATATATCTACGTTAATTTTAACTCCAATAAAAAAAATTGACCTCATACATAGAGAAAAGGGTTGCTTTATCATTTCATAAGAAAAAAATTATAGTAAATATATTAATTCAGGAAAACTTGGCTTATTAGGCAAATCGGGCCTTGAATAGTAGGCTGAGAAGTGAGTTCTGGCTACTAGGTACGACATATATATATAATATATATATATATATATATATATATATATATATATATATGTCGTACCTAGTAGCCAGAACTCACTTCTCAGCCTACTATGCAAGGCCAAATTTGCCTAGTAAGCCAAGTTTTCATGAATTAATTGTTTTTCGACTACCTAACCTACCTAACCTAACCTAACCTAACTTTTTGGGCTACCTAACCAAACCTAACCTATAAAGATAGGTTAGGTTAGGTTAGGTAGGGTTGGTTAGGTTCGGTCATATATCTACGTTAATTTTAACTCCAATAAAAAAAAATTGACCTCATACATAATGAAATGGGTAGCTTTATCATTTCATAAGAAAAAAATTAGAAAAATATATTAATTCAGGAAAACTTGGCTTATTAGGCAAATCGGGCCTTGAATAGTAGGCCAAAAAGTGAGTTCTGGCTACTAGGTACGACATATATATATATATATATATATATATATATATATATATATATGTCGTACCTAATAGCCAGAACGCACTTCTCAGCCTACTATTCAAGGCCCGATTTGCCTAATAAGCCAAGTTTTCATGAATTAATGTTTTTTCGTCTACCTAACCTACCTAACCTAACCTAACCTAGCTTTTTTTGGCTACCTAACCTAACCTTACCTATAAATATAGGTTAGGTTAGGTTAGGTAGGGTTGGTTAGGTTCGGTCATATATCTACGTTAATTTTAACTCCAATAAAAAAAAATTGACCTCATACATAGAGAAAAGGGTTGCTTTATCATTTCATAAGAAAAAAATTATAGTAAATATATTAATTCAGGAAAACTAGGCTTATAAGGCAAATCGGGCCTTGAATAGTAGGCTGAGAAGTGAGTTCTGGCTACTAGGTACGACATATATATATATATATATATATATATATGTCGTACCTAGTAGCCAGAACTCACTTCTCAGCCTACTATGCAAGGCCCGATTTGCCTAATAAGCCAAATTTTACTAAATTAATATATTTTCTCTATTTTTTTCTTATGAAATGATAAAGCTACCCATTTCATTATGTATGAGGCCAATTTTTTTTTATTGGTGTTAAAATTAACGTAGACCGAACCTAACCAACCCCACCTAACCTAACCTAACCTATATTTATAGGTTAGGTTAGGTTAGGTAGCCGAAAACGTTAGGTTAGGTTAGGTTAGGTAGGTTAGGTAGACGAAAAAACATTAATTCATGAAAACTAGGCTTATTAGGCAAATCGGGCCTTGCATAGTAGGCTGAGAAGTGCGTTCTGGCTACTAGGAACGACATATATATATATATATATATATATATATATATATATATATAATATATATATAATATATATATATATTATATATATATATATATATATATATATATATATGTCGTACCTAATAGCCAGAACGCACTTCTCAGCCTACTATTCAAGGCCCGATTTGCCTAATAAGCCAAGTTTTCATGAATTAATGTTTTTTCATGTACCTAACCTACCTAACCTAACCTAACCTAGCTTTTTTTGGCTACCTAACCTAACCTTACCTATAAATATAGGTTAGGTTAGGTTAGGTAGGGTTGGTTAGGTTCGGGCACATATCTACGTTAATTTTAACTCCAATAAAAAAAAATTGACCTCATACATAGAGAAAAGGGTTGCTTTATCATTTCATAAGAAAAAAATTATAGTAAATATATTAATTCAGGAAAACTTGGCTTATTAGGCAAATCGGGCCTTGAATAGTAGGCTGAGAAGTGAGTTCTGGCTATTAGGTACGACATATATATATATATATATATATATATATATATATAATATATATTATATATATATATATATATATATATATATGTATGTCGTTCCTAGTAGCCAGAATGCACTTCTCAGCCTACTATGCATGGCCCGATTTGCCTAATAAGCCAAGTTTTCCTGAATTAATGTTTTTTCGACTACCTAACCTACCTAACCTAACCTAACCTAACTTTTTCGGCTACCTAACCTAACCTAACCTATAAAGATAGGTTAGGTTAGGTTAGGTAGGGTTGGATAGGTTCGGTCATATATCTACATTTATTTTAACTCTAATAAAAAGAAATTGACCTCATACATAATGAAATGGGTAGCTTTATCATTTCATAAGAAAAAAAATAGAGAAAATATATTACTTCAGGAAAACTTGGCTTATTAGTCAAATCGGGCCTTTTATAGTAGGCTGAGAAGTGCGTTCTGGCTACTAGGTACGACATATATATATATATATGTGTCGCACCTAGTAGCCAGAACGCACTTCTCAGCCTACTATGCAAGGCCCGATTTGCCTAATAAGCCAAGTTTTCCTGAATCATTATATTTTCTCTAATTTTTTTCTTATGAAATGATAAAGCCACCCATTTCATTATGTATGAGGTTAATTTTTTTTATTGGAGTTAAAATTAACGTAGATATATGACGGAACCTAACCAACCCTACCTAACCTAACCTAACCTATCTCTATAGGTTCGGTTAGGTTAGGTAGCCGAAAAAGTTAGACAGACAGGTACAAGAGGAGTGTTGTTAACGCATATGTCGACCGTGCTCTCAGCCACAGCTCAGAATGGAAGCAAGTCGACGAAGAACTCTGTAGGGTAAGGAAGGTCCTAGTCAACAATGGCTTCTCCAATGGTTTCGTCGAAGACATCATAAGAAGGAAAGTGAAACGCCATGCAACCTCTGAAGAGACAACTAACACCTCACCTATACCCCCCTATTAGACTATTTTACAAGAACTTCTTTTCCACAGCTCATAAAACGGAGGAAAGGGTCCTGAAAGATATTGTTAATAGAAACGTTATCCCTACAGACAAAAATCAGAGGATACAACTGACGATTTACTATAAAACTAGAAAAACGGTCAGCCTACTCAGGAGAAACTCTCCAGACACAAAGCAAAACGCTTTAAAAGAGACCAACGTCGTCTATGCCTTCAAATGCCCTCTTGGGGACTGTAAGCTCCAAAAAACCCAGTATATAGGCAAGACAACAACATCTCTTTCTAGGCGTTTAACGATGCATAAGCAACAGGGCTCCATTAAGGAACATATAATCTCTTCCCACAACCAAACTATCGCCAGAGAAATCCTAGTAAACAACACAGAAATCATGGATAGATACAGCGATAGCAGACGGCTTGACGTTTGCGAGGCACTACACATTAAGAAGTCAATACCAGCAATCAACAGCCAATTAATGCACAACTATATTCTACCTACCTCAAGACTCCGCTCCGATATAGAAGCATCAAGAAATATGGACCAATAGGCTTTCTACAATCACTTCCATTCAATACCCATTGTTTCGTGTTCTGTCTTGTGTTGATGAATTTAATACCCTATTAATACCACCTCACCCCATCCACCTCACTCAAATGTAGATATAAACAAATCGAAGATGTGTAAGTTCTATTCAGTTGTGTATGTGTAAACTAAAGTCTTTGAAAATGTAATAAGTTTTACGAAACGCACTCAAGTGTCGCGTCAGACTAGAAATAAAAATGAATTTTGGAGAATTGATTTTTGAAATACCTCCAACAGTGAAAAGAAATGTACGAAAGATTGAGAAAATTCGTGTTAGAATTATTAATCTTACTTTTTCGGTCATATTTAATAATATATGTCTACAGGAAAAACTGCTACCAAAATATACTAATATATATATATAATATATTAATATATATATATATATATATATATATATATATATATATATATATATATATATATATATATATATATATGCGAACAAGCCTGAATGGTCCCCAGGACAATATGCAACTGAAAACTCACACCCCAGAAGTGACTCGAACCCATACTCTCAGGAGCCACGCAACTGGTATGTACAAGACGCCTTAATCCACTTGATCATCACGACCGGACAAAATGAGGTGATAGCCGAGGCTATTTGAACCACCCCACCGCCGGAACTCGGATAGTAATCTTGGGCATAGCATTTTACCAAATCACCTCATTCTTTGGGGCACACGTGAGGAACACAAATGCAAACAAGCCTGAATGGTCCCCAGGACAATATGCAACTGAAAACTCACACCCCAGAAGTGACTCGAACCCATACTCCCAGGAGCCACGCAACTGGTATGTACAAGACGCCTTAATCCACTTGACCATCACGACCGGACAAAATGAGGTGATAGCCGAGGCTATTTGAACCACCCCACCGCCGGCACTCGGATAGTAATCTTGGGCATAGCATTTTACCAAATCACCTCATTCTTTGGGGCACACGTGAGGAACACAAATGCGAACAAGCCTGAATGGTCCCCAGGACAATATGCAACTGAAAACTCACACCCCAGAAGTGACTCGAACCCATACTCCCAAGAGCCACGCAACTGGTATGTACAAGACGCCTTAATCCACTTGACCATCACGACCGGACAAAATGAGGTGATAGCCGAGGCTATTTGAACCACCCCACCGCCGGCACTCGGATAGTAATCTTGGGCATAGCATTTTACCAAATCACCTCATTCTTTGGGGCACACGTGAGGAACACAAATGCGAACAAGCCTGAATGGTCCCCAGGACAATATGCAACTGAAAACTCACACCCCAGAAGTGACTCGAACCCATACTCCCAGGAGCCACGCAACTGGTATGTACAAGACGCCTTAATCCACTTGACCATCACGACCGGACAAAATGAGGTGATAGCCGAGGCTATTTGAACCACCCCACCGCCGGCACTCGGATAGTAATCTTGGGCATAGCATTTTACCAAATCACCTCATTCTTTGGGGCACACGTGAGGAACACAAATGCGAACAAGCCTGAATGGTCCCCAGGACAATATGCAACTGAAAACTCACACCCCAGAAGTGACTCGAACCCATACTCCCAGGAGCCACGCAACTGGTATGTACAAGACGCCTTAATCCACTTGACCATCACGACCAGACAAAATGAGGTGATAGCCGAGGCTATTTGAACCACCCCACCGCCGGCACTCGGATAGTAATCTTGGGCATAGCATTTTACCAAATCACCTCATTCTTTGGGGCACACGTGAGGAACACAAATGCGAACAAGCCTGAATGGTCCCCAGGACAATATGCAATTGAAAACTCACACCCAGAAGTGACTCGAACCCATACTCCCAGGAGCCACGCAACTGGTATGTACAAGACGCCTTAATCCACTTGACCATCACGACCGGACAAAATGAGGTGATAGCCGAGGCTATTTGAACCACCCCACCGCCGGCACTCGGATAGTAATCTTGGGCATAGCATTTTACCAAATCACCTCATTCTTTGGGGCACACGTGAGGAACACAAATGCGAACAAGCCTGAATGGTCCCCAGGACAATATGCAACTGAAAACTCACACCCCAGAAGTGACTCGAACCCATACTCCCAAGAGCCACGCAACTGGTATGTACAAGACGCCTTAATCCACTTGACCATCACGACCGGACAAAATGAGGTGATAGCCGAGGCTATTTGAACCACCCCACCGCCGGCACTCGGATAGTAATCTTGGGCATAGCATTTTACCAAATCACCTCATTCTTTGGGGCACACGTGAGGAACACAAATGCGAACAAGCCTGAATGGTCCCCAGGACAATATGCAACTGAAAACTCACACCCCAGAAGTGACTCGAACCCATACTCCCAGGAGCCACGCAACTGGTATGTACAAGACGCCTTAATCCACTTGACCATCACGACCGGACAAAATGAGGTGATAGCCGAGGCTATTTGAACCACCCCACCGCCGGCACTCGGATAGTAATCTTGGGCATAGCATTTTACCAAATCACCTCATTCTTTGGGGCACACGTGAGGAACACAAATGCGAACAAGCCTGAATGGTCCCCAGGACAATATGCAACTGAAAACTCACACCCCAGAAGTGACTCGAACCCATACTCCCAGGAGCCACGCAACTGGTATGTACAAGACGCCTTAATCCACTTGACCATCACGACCAGACAAAATGAGGTGATAGCCGAGGCTATTTGAACCACCCCACCGCCGGCACTCGGATAGTAATCTTGGGCATAGCATTTTACCAAATCACCTCATTCTTTGGGGCACACGTGAGGAACACAAATGCGAACAAGCCTGAATGGTCCCCAGGACAATATGCAATTGAAAACTCACACCCCAGAAGTGACTCGAACCCATACTCCCAGGAGCCACGCAACTGGTATGTACAAGACGCCTTAATCCACTTGACCATCACGACCGGACAAAATGAGGTGATAGCCGAGGCTATTTGAACCACCCCACCGCCGGCACTCGGATAGTAATCTTGGGCATAGCATTTTACCAAATCACCTCATTCTTTGGGGCACACGTGAGGAACACAAATGCGAACAAGCCTGAATGGTCCCCAGGACAATATGCAACTGAAAACTCACACCCCAGAAGTGACTCGAACCCATACTCCCAAGAGCCACGCAACTGGTATGTACAAGACGCCTTAATCCACTTGACCATCACGACCGGACAAAATGAGGTGATAGCCGAGGCTATTTGAACCACCCCACCGCCGGCACTCGGATAGTAATCTTGGGCATAGCATTTTACCAAATCACCTCATTCTTTGGGGCACACGTGAGGAACACAAATGCGAACAAGCCTGAATGGTCCCCAGGACAATATGCAACTGAAAACTCACACCCCAGAAGTGACTCGAACCCATACTCCCAGGAGCCACGCAACTGGTATGTACAAGACGCCTTAATCCACTTGACCATCACGACCGGACAAAATGAGGTGATAGCCGAGGCTATTTGAACCACCCCACCGCCGGCACTCGGATAGTAATCTTGGGCATAGCATTTTACCAAATCACCTCATTCTTTGGGGCACACGTGAGGAACACAAATGCGAACAAGCCTGAATGGTCCCCAGGACAATATGCAACTGAAAACTCACACCCCAGAAGTGACTCGAACCCATACTCCCAGGAGCCACGCAACTGGTATGTACAAGACGCCTTAATCCACTTGACCATCACGACCGGACAAAATGAGGTGATAGCCTAGGCTATTTGAACCACCCCACCGCCGGCACTCGGATAGTAATCTTGGGCATAGCATTTTACCAAATCACCTCATTCATTGGGGCACACGTGAGGAACACAAATGCGAACAAGCCTGAATGGTCCCCAGGACAATATGCAACTGAAAACTCACACCCCAGAAGTGACTCGAACCCATACTCCCAGGAGCCACGCAACTGGTATGTACAAGACGCCTTAATCCACTTGACCATCACGACCGGACAAAATGAGGTGATAGCCGAGGCTATTTTAACCACCCCACCGCCGGCACTCGGATAGTAATCTTGGGCATAGCATTTTACCAAATCACCTCATTCTTTGGGGCACACGTGAGGAACACAAATGCGAACAAGCCTGAATGGTCCCCAGGACAATATGCAACTGAAAACTCACACCCCAGAAGTGACTCGAACCCATACTCCCAGGAGCCACGCAACTGGTATGTACAAGACGCCTTAATCCACTTGACCATCACGACCGGACAAAATGAGGTGATAGCTGAGGCTATTTGAACCACCCCACCACCGGCACTCGGATAGTAATCTTGGGCATAGCATTTTACCAAATCACCTCATTCTTTGGGGCACACGTGAGGAACACAAATGCGAACAAGCCTGAATGGTCCCCAGGACAATATGCAACTGAAAACTCACACCCCAGAAGTGACTCGAACCCATACTCCCAAGAGCCACGCAACTGGTATGTACAAGACGCCTTAATCCACTTGACCATCACGACCGGACAAAATGAGGTGATAGCCGAGGCTATTTGAACCACCCCACCGCCGGCACTCGGATAGTAATCTTGGGCATAGCATTTTACCAAATCACCTCATTCTTTGGGGCACACGTGAGGAACACAAATGCGAACAAGCCTGAATGGTCCCCAGGACAATATGCAACTGAAAACTCACACCCCAGAAGTGACTTGTGCGTCTTGACATTTCCATACGCATATCCAGGTTTATATTCCCCAATGAACTTTGGCAGGTGGAGTCCGGATTTCTTGGCGTTCACAGTTTCGATCAGTTTGTTGACCTTTGCTTTCCACAAAGCCTGGAAACCCACTTCGGCCAATCATTAGCCAGATACCCACACCCACGTACAGACTGGCGAAGCGACTCAACGGCCTGCTGACTCCTTATGTTCCTTGCGCCTTCAGCCTGAAGTCTCCAAAGGAATTTGTGGACTTACTGCGGGGCACACGGGCCACAGGGATAAGAGCCTCGTTGGACGTAGAATCGCTGTTTACCAACGTACCTGTGGACGAGACAATCGGAATGATAGCCGACAGAGTGTATCGTGATCCAGCCTGTACTCCTCTTGACATGCCAGAAAGTATTCTGAGGAAACTACTCCAAGCTTGTACTAAAGAGGCACCGTTCTTGAGCCCGGATGGGCACATGTATAAGCAAGTAGATGGGGTCGCCATGGGTTCTCCCCTAGGTGTCCTGTTTGCAAACTTCTACATGGGTACCATCGAGCAAAAAGTCTTAGTCGACATGAACTTGAAACCGGCCATATACTGCAGGTATGTTGACGACATTTTTACACAGGTACCTGATGTCAGACATCTGCAGGAGCTGAAGGAGGCATTTGAGCAGAGTTCCGTGCTGCGTTTCACTTACGAGACGGAAAAGGATGGGAAGCTGCCTTTTCTAGATGTAACAGTCATGGAAAAGGGCGGAGGTTTCCACACTGCAGTCTACACTAAGGAAACAAACATAGGAATGTGCCTAAATGCCAACAGCGACTGCCCCGACAGGTACAAGAGGAGTGTTGTTAACGCATACGTCGACCGTGCTCTCAGCCACAGCTCAGAATGGAAGCAAGTCGACGAAGAACTCTGTAGGGTAAGGCAGGTCCTAGTCAATAACGGCTTCTCCAATGGTTTCATCGAAGACATCATAAGAAGGAAAGTGAAAAGCCATGCAACCTCTGAAGAGACAACTAACACAACACCTATACCCCCTATTAGACTATTTTACAGGAACTTCTTTTCCACAGCTCATAAAACGGAGGAAAGGGTCCTGAAAGATATTGTTAATAGAAACGTTATCCCTACAGACAAAAATCAGAGGATACAACTGACGATTTACTATAAAACCAGAAAAACGGCCAGCCTACTCATGAGAAACTCTCCAGACACAAAACAGAACGCTTTAAAAGAGACTAACGTCGTCTATGCCTTCAAATGCCCACTTGGGGACTGTAAGCTCCAAAAAACCCAGTATATAGGCAAGACAACAACATCTCTTTCTAGGCGTTTAACGATGCATAAGCAACAGGGCTCCATTAAGGAACATATAATCTCTTCCCATAACCAAACCATCGCCAGAGAAATCCTAGTAAACAACACAGAAATCATCGATAGATACAGCGATAGCAGGCGGCCTGACGTTTGCGAGGCACTACACATCAAGAAGTCAACACCAGCAATCAACAGCCAATTATTGCACAACTATATTCTACCCACCTCAAGACTCCGCTCCAATATAGAAGCATCAAGAAATATGGACCAATAGGCTTTCTACAAACACTTCTACTCAATACCCATTGTTTCTGTTCTGTCTTGTGTTGATACTTTTAATACCCTATTAATATCCCCTCCTGTTCTGTCTTGTGTTAATGCCACATCACCCTTCCCACCTCACTTAAATGTAGATATAATATCAGAGAGACGTAAGTTCTAATCAGTTGTGTATTTGTGAAGTCTTTGAAAATGTAATAAGTTTTACGAAACGCGCCCGTGTCGCGTCAGACTAGAAATAAAAATGAATTTTGGAGAAGTGATTTTTGATTTACCTCCAACAGTGAAGCGTAATGTACGAAAGATTGAGAAAATTCGTGTTAGAATTATTAATCTTACTTTTTCGGTCATATTTAATAATATATGTCTACAGGAAAGACTGCTACCAAAATATACTAATATATATATATATATTATATATATATATATATATATATATATATATATATATATATATATATATATATTGTATCAAAATACTGAATGTGCAAACAAGCCTTAATGGTCCCCAGGCATATATTCAACTGAAAACTCACACCCCAGAAGTGACTCGAACCCATACTGCCAGGAGCACTCTGCAACTGGTGTACAGGACCCCCTTAACCACTCGACCCTCACGACTGGACAAAAGCTGATGGTAGCCGAGGCTATTTCCCCATCATCCCGCCGGTAACCTCATTCTAATACCTCAATTCTTTTGGGCACACGTGAGGAACACAAATGCGAACAAGCCTGAAGGGTCCCCAGGCATATATTCAGCTGAAAACCCCTGTGAAGCCTCCTGAGGAGCCCGGGGGAAATGAAACGATAGCTTTATAAACCTCTGACTCCCAGAGGACGAGGTGTCCCTGCATGGTAAGGGGGACCCTGACCTGTGGGGAAGGTCCCCTACGGCGCTGAGGGAGTGTTTTTCTCTCAGTGCTTGGGCTGTGGTTTCATCCCTGGGCAAAATTTTGCCCTTACTTGTGATCAACCTGAGTGCCCCGACTGTATTGCCCTCTTCAATTTTCTTGCTGACTTGGGTACCTAATTTTCTGTTGTCGCTGATTGTCTTACTTGGTCTGCCGCGGCGGTGTTTGGTGTGTTTGGTGATGCGAATTAGGTTGTCAGCCCTAAGAAAATCCCTAATTGCTTTATTGATGGATGAGGCCAGTGTCTTGTTTCCTCTGTTTGAAACACCTAAGCATGTGTTGCCAAAAAGTAACAGATTTTGTCAGGCTTTGATAGTATCTGGTTCATCAATGTTATTTGACCCTCTGTTGACTTTTCTGAAGAGGTCTGTGTTATTTCCCGGCAGCAAATTGGCGAGAGGCCTTTCGGATGTGGGTGAGTGTCCTCGTTGACGTTACTTTAATTGCCTCTAGCAGGTCGTCTGTTGCAATGTAATTTGTTTGCGATTTGTACTGATGCAACAGGCTCCTGAGTGCTGCCTCCTCCCATGGGAGGCCTCCCTGACCCAGGACAGTCACCATGTTGGCGTATGACTCTGGAGGCCGACAACGCAGTCCCCTATGACTTGTCGAGGTGGTGGGTGGGGGATGGGAGGCTGCGCTATGCCCTGTCTGGGGGGGGGGGAGAGGAAGGAACTATCAGATCGTTGGAGGTGAGGGCGGGGAGCGGAAGACACTGCACCC
>NC_091201.1:18151410-18168910 GCF_040958095.1 Procambarus clarkii
TCGGTCCGTACTGGACCAGTATCAAGTCGATTGTCACAATCTACTTGAGAATGGTCCAGGACGGACCGAAACGTCGTCGTCCCTTCCACCTTCTAGTGTGTGGTCTGGTCAACATCTTCTAGAGGATCCTGGTTAACTATTCCCTCTCTTATCTCTGGAGCTTTTCCTTGCTCTAAAGTGAAGATCTGGAATTTCTTATTCAGTTCCTCGCACACTTCCTTGTCGTTTGTAGTGAATCCGTCTGCCCCTATCCTTAATTTCATCAGCTGTTCTTTTACTGTTGTGTTACTCCTGATGTGGCTGTGCAGCAATTTAGATTGAGTCTTTGCCTTGCTTGCGATGTCATTTTCGTATTGCCTTTCTGCCTCTCTTCTCAACCGGACATATTCATTCCTGGCACTCTAGTGTCTTTCTCTGCTCTCAAGTGTCCTGTTATTTCTATAGTTTCTCCACGCCATTTTACTTTGCTGCAGAGATAGCCTACATCACTGATTAAACCTACATCTGTGTGTGTGTGTGTGTACTCACCTAATTGTACTCACCTAATTGTGCTTGCGGGGGTTGAGCTTTGGCTCTTTGGTCCCGCCTCTCAACTGTCAATCAACTGGTGTACAGATTCCTGAGCCTACTGGGCTCTATCATACCTACATTTGAAACTGTGTATGGAGTCAGCCTCCACCACATCACTTCCTAGTGCATTCCATTTATTAACTACTCTGACACTGAAAAAATTCTTTCTAACGTCTCTGTGGCTCATCTGGGTACTAAGTTTCCACCTGTGTCCCCTTGTTCGTGTCCCACCCGTGCTGAAGAGTTTGTCTTTGTCCACCCTGTCAATTCCCCTGAGAATTTTGTAGGTGGTTATCATGTCTCCCCTTACTCTTCTGTTTTCCAGGGATGTGAGGTTCAGCTCCTTTAGCCTTTCCTCGTAGCTCAATCCTCTCAGTTCCGGGACGAGCCTGGTGGCATACCGCTGAATCTTCTCTAACTTTGTCTTGTGTTTAACTAGGTATGGACTCCAGGCTGGAGCTGCATACTCCAGGATTGGTCTTACATAAGTGGTATACAGGGTTCTGAAAGATTCCTTACACAAGTTTCTGAAGGCAGTTCTTATGTTGGCCAGTCTAGCATATGCCGCTGATGATATTCTTTTGATGTGGGCCTCTGGGGACAGGTTCGGTGTGATATCAACCCCCAGATCCTTCTCTCTATTTGTGTGTGTGTGTGTTGTGTGTGTGTGTGTGTGTGTGTGTGTGTGTGTGTGTGTATTCACCTAGTTGTATTCACCTAGTTGTGTTTGCGGGGGTTAAGCTTTGCTCCTTCGGCCCGCCTCTCAACTGTCAATCAACTGTTTACTAAATACTTTTTTTTCTTCTCTCCGCACCACACACACAGACACACACACACTCACCAGGAAGCAGGCTGTGACAGCTGACTAACTCCAAGGTACCTATTTACTGCTAGGTAACAGGGGCATTCAGGGTGAAAGAAACTTTGCCCATTTGTTTCTGCCTCGTGCGGGAATCGAACCCGCGCCACAGAATTACGAATCCTGCGCACTATCCACCAGGCTACGAGGCCCCTGTGTGTGCGTGTGTGTGTGTGTGTGTGTGTGTGTGTGTGTGTGTGTGTGTGTGTGTGTGTGTGTGTGTGTGTGTGTGTGTGTGTGGTGTGTGTGTGTGTGTGTGTGTGTGTGTGTGTGTGTGTGTGTGTGTGTGTGTACTCACCCAATTGTACTCATCTAATTGTGCTTGAGGGGGTTGAGCTTTGGCTCTTTGGTCCCGCCTTTCAACCGTCAATCAACATGTGTACAGATTCCTGAGCCTATTTGGCTCTATCATATCTGTGCATGGAGTCAGCCTCCACCACATCACTGCCTAATGCATTCCACCTATTAACTACTCTGACACTGAAAAAGTTCTTTCTAACGTCCCTGTGGCTCATTAGGGTACTCAGTTTCCACCTGTGTCCCCTTGTTCCCGTACCACCAGTGTTGAATAGTTTATCCTTGTCTACCCGGAACCCTGAGGATTTTGTAGGTAGTGATCATGTGTGTGTGTGTGGTGTGTGTGTGTGTGTGTGTGTGTGTGTGTGTGTGTGTGTGTGTGTGTGTGTGTGTGTGTCCCCTTTCTTGTATATCGGGACTACGTTAGCTGCTTTCCAAATATTTGGCAGTTCCCCTGTTGCCAGTGATTTGTTATACACTATGGAGAGTGGTAGGCACAGTTCTCTTGCTCCTTCCTTTAGAACCCAAGGGGAGATTCCATCTGGGCCTATAGCCTTCGTCACGTCCAACTCTAGTAAACACTTCCTTACTTCCCCACTGGTAATCTCAAACTCTTCCAGTGGTTCCTGGTTAGCTATTCCCTCACTTACCTCTGGAATTTCTCCTTGCTCTAAGGTGAAGACCTCCTGGAATTTCTTATTCAATTCCTCACACACTTCCTTGTCATTTGTAGTGAATCCTTCCGCCCCTATCCTTAATCTCATAACCTGTTTCTTTACTGTTGTTTTTCTCCTAATGTGGCTATGCAACAATTCAAGCTGAGTCTTTGCCTTGCTTGCGATGTCATTTTCGTATTGTCCTTCTGCCTCTCTTCTCATCCTGACGTATTCATACCTGGCATTCTGGTATCTTTCTCTGCTCTCCAGAGTCCTGTTATTCCTATAGTTTCTCCATGCCCTTTTACTTTGCTGCTTAGCTAGCCTACATCTCTGATTAAACCATGGGTTTCTCATTTTCATTTCTCTGTTTTCTTTTTGGACTAGGACAAACTTGTTTGCTGCGTCCTTGCACTTCTGCGTG
Organism: Procambarus clarkii; assembly: GCF_040958095.1. NCBI lineage: Eukaryota > Metazoa > Arthropoda > Malacostraca > Decapoda > Cambaridae > Procambarus > Procambarus clarkii. The sequence continues at coordinate 18,154,217 of NC_091201.1, forward strand.
ATGTAATCCATCATATCTTGGGCCGTCTTTCCCCTGAGCTCTGTTTCCCATGCTATATCTGTTAGGAATTTTCTTATCCCCTCATAGTTTCCCTTTCGGTATGCTAACCTTTTGGTTTCGGTATCCCTCCTCGAGTTCAATAACACAATGTGTGTGTGTGTGTGTGTGTGTGTGTGTGTGTGTGTGTGTGTGTGTGTGTGTGTGTGTGTGTGTGTGTGTGTGTGTGTGTAATTACCTAAGTGTAATTACCTAAGTGTAGTTACAGGATGAGAGCTAAGCTCGTGGTGTCCCGTCTTCCCAGCACTCTTTGTCATATAACGCTTTGAAACTACTGGCGGTCTTGGCCTCCACCACCTTCTCACTTAACTTGTTCCAACCGTCTACCACTCTATTTGCGAAGGTGAATTTTCTTATATTTCTTCGGCATCTGTGTTTAGCTAGTTTAAATCTATGTGTGTGTGTGTGTGTGTATTCACCTAGTTGTGCTTGCGGGGTTTGAGCTCTGCTCTTTCAGCCCGCCTCTCAACTGTCAATTAACTGTTTCTACAACTACTTTCCCCCCCCCCACACACCACACACACACACACACACACACACACACACACACCTACCTGTAAGAACAGCCTACCTGTAACGATTCGAGAAAGAGACCTGGGAGTGGATGTGACACCTAATCTAACTCCTGAGGCACATATAAATAGGATAACGACAGCAGCGTACTCTACACTGGCGAAAATTAGAACTTCATTCAGAAACCTAAATGAGGAAGCTTTTAGGGCGCTTTACACTGCCTACGTGAGACCCGTCTTAGAGTATGCCGCGCCATCATGAGCCCCACCTGAAGAAACACATAAAGAAACTGGAGAAGGTTCAGAGGTTTACGACGAGGCTTGTCCCAGAGCTACGAGGGATGGGATATGAAGAGCGGCTGAAGGAACTGAACCTTACGACACTAGAGAAAAGAAGGGAGAGAGGAGATATGATAGGGACATATAAAATACTCAGGGGAATTGACAAAGTGGAAATAGATCAAATGTTCACACGTAATAATAACAGAACGAGGGGACATGGGTGGAAACTGGAAACTCAGATGAGTCACAGAGATGTTAGGAAGTTTTCTTTTAGCGTGAGAGTAGTAGAAAAATGGAATGCACTTGGGGAACAGGTTGTGGAAGCAAATACTATTCATACTTTTAAAACTAGGTATGATAGGGAAATGGGACAGGAGTCATTGCTGTAAACAACCGATAGCTAGAAAGGCGGGATCCAAGAGTCAATGCTCGATCCTGCAAGCACATATAGGTGAGTACATATAGGTGAGTACACACACACACACACACACACACACATTCACACACACACACCCCCAAGGAAGCACCCCGTGACAGCTGACTAACTCTCAGGTACCTATTTACTGCTAGGTAACAGGGGCATAGGGTGAAAGAAACTCTGCCCATCGTTTCTCACCGGTGCCCGGGATCGAACCGGGGACCACAGGATCACGTGTACAGCGTTCTATCCACACAGCCACCGACGCCCTTGTACTCAGCTAATTGTGCTTGCAGGGGTTGATCTTTGGCTCTTTGGTCCCGCCTCTCAACTGTCAATCAGGTGTACAGATTCCTGAGCCTACTGGGCTCTTATCATAACTAAATTTGAAACTGTGTATGGGGTTAGCCTCCACCACATCACTTCCTAATGCATTTCATTTGTCAACCACTCTGACATTAAAAAAGTTCTTTCTAATATCTCTGTGGCTTTTTTGGGCACTCAGTTTCCACCTGTGTTCCTTAGTGCGTGTGCCCCTTGTATTAAATAGCCTGTCTTTATCTACCATATCAATTCCCTTCAGAATCTTGAATGTGGTGATCATGTCCCCCCTAACTCTTCTGTCTTCCAGCGAAGTGAGGTTTAATTCCCGTAGTCTCTGCTCGTAGCTCATACCTCTCAGCTCGGGTACTAGTCTGGTGGCAAACCTTTGAACCTTTTCCAGTTTAGTCTTATCCTTGACTAGATATGGACTCCATGCTGGGGCTGCATACGCCAGGATTGGCCTGACATATGTGGTATACAAAGTTCTGAATGATTCCTTACACAAGTTTCTGAATGCCGTTCGTATGTTAGCCAACCTGGCATATGCTGTTGATGTGTGCGTGTGTGTGTGTGTGTGTGTGTGTGTGTGTGTGTGTGTGTGTGTGTGTGTGTGTGTGTGTGTGTGTGGTGTGTGTGGTGTGTGTGTGTGTGTGTGTGTGTGTGTGTGTGTGTGTGTGTGTGTGTGTGTGTGTGTGTGTGTGTGTGTGTACTCACCTAATTGTACTCACCTAATTGTGCTTGCGGGGGTTGAGCTCTGGCTCTTAGGTCCTGCCTCACAACTGTCAATCAACTAATGTACAGGTTCCTGAGCCTACTGGGCTCTATCATATGTACACTTGAAGCTGTGTATGGAATCAGCCTCCACCACATCACTTCCAAATGCATTCCATTTGTCTACTACTCTGACACTGAAAAAAATTCTTTCAAGCGTCTTTATGGCTCATTTGGGCACTCAATTTCCACTTGCGTCCCCTTGTGCGTGTGCCCCTTGTCGTAAATGGCCTATCTTTATCTACCCTATCAATTCCTCTGAGAATCTTGTATGAGGTGATCATGTCCCCAAGAGGCAGCTGAAGCATTGTGCAGTCCCAGGCAGTATAGCATTGAGCCATAATATATTATTCCTCTCCAGACGCGGGAGATCTTCATGACTGCTGGAGAGTGGATGATGTGGTGCCAATCTGCTAAACCCCAGAAACCTTTAAACTACAGATCCGTGTCACTAACAAGTACTCCTTGCAAATAACAAAAGAAACTGATCCGAAGCCGGCTATTAGAACATTTAGACATGATAAATTTTGTCTCAAAATACCAGTACGAATTTAACCAAGGAAAATTCTGCTAGACAAACCAACTGGAGTTTTTCAATGAGATGATTGAAACAGCCCATCCTCCTGTTTTGGTAGTACTTGTTGTAACGGGGAGGATTATAGTATATATACCGACGAACAACGAAATTAGAAAGTAAAAATTTGCACTATTGAGTTGGACAAACCGGAAAACTATTTTCTACTTATGTTGCATAAACAAACTAAACACACCTAACCTTCCTAGGGCCTAATACACGATATCTGAGGTCTAATATAGTATTTATCTGTGCTAAACTAGGCCTAGCAATATTTAAGTATGTTTTTTAGCTTCATTTTTTTCCGCCTCTGTAAAGTACAAAGTTCTTCTGTCTAATTGCTTAGACCGGTAATCTTTGTATTATGGTGCACATAATTATACAAAATTACTATCTAAACGGGAGACTGGGTTGTCTGAAATCAAACAACAGACAGAGAGCGAGAGAGAGAGAGAGAGAGAGAGAGAGAGAGAGAGAGAGAGAGAGAGAGGAGAAACTTGACTGAGGAAATTAGCTCCTCCATATCAATGTTTTCAGATAAAAAAAACTTATGCGAGGAGTCAAGAATAAGAAAGATGGTAATACATTCTGAACAGATTTGGACACACTCAAGAATTGTTATATTAAATGACTGCTAGAAATTAACCTGGCAAACCCAATATTGATGATTAGAACAAGAATGCAATGACCAGTACAATAATATGCGATAAAAGGGAGACAGATTCTTCAATCAGAAAAGTAGACAGACCTGGGAGTGGCCACAATCCCAAATCTTATGTCATTAGCAGAATAGCACTAGCATACGGCCTACTGATCTTCGTCCATGTATTCTTCAGAAATTTAAACACGGGCTTTCCTGGCCCAATATATAGCAAAGGTGAGACCCACAATGCAATATACATTCCCTACATGGAACCTGTATCCGAGAAAAAGAACAATAAAAATCTAGAAAAGATCCAAAGACATGCAACGAGGCTTGATCCTGGGATGAGAATGACGGAAAGATATAGACCTTACCGCAGTGGAGGAAAGGAATGGTAAGAGGGACATGATACATAGAAAATTCTAAAAGAAATTGACAAAGTAGACAAAGCAACATTGTTGAAAATACTAAACAGTACAACGAGGGGTCATGGAAACTAGATACGTAAATGACTTACTGAAATACCATTAGGAACTTGCTCATTGTTAGAGCTGTCAATAAGAGGAAGAAGCTAGACGTAGAAGCCGCTGAAGCTTCCTCGATTCACAATTTAAGTATAAATATAATTAAAGCACTCATTCCATTTTAGGAATGAGTGAGTGCATTAATCTAAGAATGTTCGTAAGTCGGGTCAAAGGAGAGCAGCTCCAACCTGCAAGTCCATGTAGGTGAGTACAGCTTGGCGAGTACATGTCAGGGACCCACAAGAATTGGAGGTAATGACGAGTCAGTTACCTCTACCTGATATTCACACTGAACGAGTCAGACATAAGAAAATTCAAGTTGAAAGTTCTTACGGGAATGAGTGATCCCTGTAGTTGTCATATGAATATCTGACGGAAGTACCAGTAGTCTAATCAAGGAAGGAACCAGCAAGTACAAGGTCAGCCTACAGGAGGGAACTACGAAGATATGAAAAAGTTCCTAGTAGGACAACCAAGAGAAACAAAGAAAAGATTGAATAAATCATGATGTTGTACATCACTCACAGGTGTCAGGAGGCTGTAGACAAGTGTGTCCCGGTTCAAAAAGAATAGAAAGATTGCAAAAGAACCCGTTGATTAGTCAGGGATGTAAGGAAGCAAGCCAGGCAAGTAAACGATATCAAGGGCCAGGAATTATTACCTCAGTGTGAGTAGAGAAGCTGAGGGAAAGTACGGAAATGACATAGCAAGTATATAAATGCTCAATCTAAACTGCTACATTCCCATATCAGGTGGGGAAAAGACCAAAGAAAGAATTGTTGATTAAAATGGGAAAGGGAGAAGACAGGCTCACTGAAAATGACAAAGTGAATGACAAACTCAACAAGATAATTCAGATCATCACAATACAGCAAGTAGCTGTGCCAGTATTGAGTGGTGATAAACCAGGCAGCACTGGGAGAAGTTTAGATTACCAGAGATGAGTTAAAAAGTATCTACCAGAGCTAGACGCGATAAAGACTGTTGGACCACATTGAATCTTACCGTGGATACTAAAATAGAAAGCAGAATCACCATGCTTGCCACTTTCTATGGTGTATAGTATGGGGAGATACCAGACGCGCTAAATCAACATATATAGCTCCTCTACCCAAGGGAGAGAACAAAATATTGGCTAAGAATTATAGACCAGTTGCACTAACGTCCCAATAATAAAAGTATTTGAGAAAGTGATCAGGAGTCAGGTCACCAGTTTCATGGAGACCAATGACCTCTCCACAACCCAGCTAACATAGATGTAGAGCTGGAAGATTATGCCTCTGGCAGCTACTTGACCACTACGACAAAATCACTGAGGCTTAGATGAAAATCAAAATGCAGTTGATGTATACGCGGACTTTGCAAAGGCATTTGATATATGTGACCATTGAGTAATAGCGCACAAAATGAAGTCAATGGGAGTAACAGGTAAAGTAGGACGGTGGATATTTACTTTTCTGTCGAACAGAACACAAAAGAGTAACAGTCAAACAGTCAACAAATATAATCGAGTCCAAGTGCAGCTCTGTACCTCAGGATATAGTCCTTGCACCACTGCTTTTCATTATTCTCATATCAGATACAGACAAAAATACAAGTCACGGCTTCATATCAATATTTGCAGATGACACAAAATTCAGCATGAAAAATACCTATGCTGAAGACATTGTAAAATTACAAGCAGATATTAATAAAGTTTTCGACTGGGCAGCAGAAAATAACATAATGTTTAACAGTGATTGATTCCAGTTACTCGGGTACGGTAAAAATAATGACTCTAGACTAAACAGAAAACGGGGCTGCAAAATACAGTCAAGTCTGCCCGTAGTAGGACAGCAGCATGTAAAGGATCTGGAAATAATGATGTCTGACAACCTAACGTTTAGGAAGCATAACCAAGCAAATATTGCGTCAGCCAAAAAATGATAGGATGGAGTCCTGGATCTTCAAATCCAGGGATCCCATCACAATTGTTGTACTCTTCATACAACCTGTGCTGCCCCCGTCTTGTGTACTGCTCGATACTCACTTTCCCCTTCAGAACGGGGGAGATTGCTGAAATAGAGGGAGTTCAGAGAACGTATATGGAATACATAGACGCAATAACGCACCTAAATTATTGGGATCGTCTCAAAGCTCTCCAAATGTACTCCCTGGAAAGGAAACGAGAGAATATAAAATAATATATACAGGGAAAATACTGAAGGGCTAGGTCCCAAAGCTACTCAGTAAAATAACAACAGACTGGAGTGAACTATAAATCTATAAATAAATCTATCAATTTTTGTCTATAAAGCTATCAATTTTTTTTTATAACTTCTTGTATATATGTACATTTGAATGAACATTTGAATTTGAATTTGAACGATATGGAAGAAAATGCAGAATAGAACCAATGAAGAGCAGGGGTGCAATAGGCACAATCAGACAACACTGATTGTGCCTATTAACACTACAACATGAAAGGTCCAAGGTTGTTCAACATACTCCCAGCAAAAATAAGAAATATTGCCAGAACAAACGTGGACACCTTCAGGAGAAAACTAGATAGGTTTCTTCAAGAGTGCTGGACCAGCCGAGCTATAGTGGATATGTGGGCCTGCGGGCCGCTCCTAGCAAACAGCCTGTTGGACCAAGCTCTCACAAGTCATGCCTGGCCCTGGGCCGGGTTTTGGGAGTATAAGAACTCCCAGAACTTCATCCAGGTATAATTGACCACCGGAAACAGGAGACTTACCAGAAAGTTGGAAGACAGTTAACTTAGTCTTAATATACACGAAGGAAGACAGACTGGAGACACTGAACTACAGGCCATTGTCCCAATCTTGCATACAGTGCAAAGTAATGGAGAAGATTTGAGAAGAATTGAAGAAGATTGGCATAAAGATTTTAAAACTGTTCCTCACAAGCGACTTCTATACAAACACAAAAACAAGCTAGTTTATCGGTAAATGTTGTAAAGTGGGTGAAGGAGTACTTTTCAGGATGAAGGCAAAAGGTTATAGTAAGAGGAGAGTTATCAAAATTGAAATAGGTAACGAGTGAAGTACCTCAAGGATCGGTAATAGGGCCCACCCTCTCTCTATTACATTTAAATGATCTAACAAAGGAAGTAAGCTCATTCTTATCCATTTTTGCTGACGGTGCTAAACTAATGATATCTATCAGAACTGAGGAGGACCGCCATAAATAGCAAGATGACCCAGACAATGTCAAAAGATCTGAGAATGGCTGATAGATTTTACCCCCTGATAAATCCATGTTAATGAGAATAGGAACAGGAGTAGCACGAGGACCTCAAATACAGAACAGGATGAAGGAAGGCAACTCGCAACTTCTGAAGAAAGAGAAAGGCTTAGGAGTGGACATAACTGGAGATCTAACACCAACATATCAGCACAACAATGAAGGCAGCATATGCCATACTGATAAACCTCCAGTTATACTTCAGCAACTGGGACAATGGGCCCTTTCGAGCTCTGCCACATCCTTTGCAAGACATGTTATTGAGTATGCTGCATTAGCATGAAACCTAAACTCATGCTGATGCAGCATGATTATTAGACTTCCCAAACAAAACAGCCCAAACAAACTAGAAAAGGTAAAATAGTATGCAACAAGGCTCGTTACTGAGTTAAGAGTACTGAGCAATAAGAAAGATTGAAATTTAAATTGAAATACGTTCCTTTAATTATAATACACACAAGGGATGAGGTACCTTACCTTGAGGTTACCTTGAGGTGCTTCCGGGGCTTAGCGTCCCCGCGGCCCAGTCGTCGACCAGGCCTCCTGGTTGCCGGACTGATCCGTTGGACTGTTGGACGCGGATGCTCGCAGCCTGACGTATGAGTCACAGCCTGGTTGATCAGGTATCCTTTGGAGGTGCTTATCCAGTTCTCTCTTGAACACTGTGAGGGGTCGGCCAGTTATGCCCCTTATGTGTAGTGGAAGCGTGTTGAACAGTCTCGGACCTCTCATGTTGATAGAGTTCTCTCTCAGAGTACCTGTTGCACCTCTGATTTTCAACGGGGTATTCTGCACATCCTGCCATGTCTTCTGGTCTCATGTGTTGTTATTTCTGTGTGCAGGTTTGGGACCAGCCCCTCTAATAGGGGTAGCTCAAGTTATTCTCACCCCATTTAGTACATCGAGTTCATATAACTATTGACACACATCACAAACAACAACATATTACTGAATATTCTGAGTAATAAACATATACATTTCTTCCTAAATACATGCAGTATGTTACCAGACGTACACACAAACACTTTTATGGCTAGGTGCACAGACAATTTGCAATAGGCATTCAGACAATTCAACAAAGTTACAACCTTGGTACAAAATTCTTATATCTCTCCAGAATATCATCAATCTTTCCGTTGTGACTCATCCAGGCATTTGTTCAGGAACAGTCCTAACTCTCAGTATTTCTATATAATATTAATCAATGGGCAATCAAGAACATAATGGGTGAGGGTGTGAGCTTAACCTACCGCATAGTTTACACTTCGTTTCATTAGCATTAACACCTGTTCCATATACCCAGAAATATTTGTACCCAAGCATGAGCCGCATGTGTACAGAGTCACTCCAAGCATTTCTCCTTTTATCATAAGTGAAATGGGTGTTTTGACCCACATACATGTAGTGTTGCATGGTTTGACTTCCCTTGTAACTTAACGATTATGTTACGTTGTTTGGTTAACTAGATACAGTGTTCAGTGGTTTTTCATATTTATTAGTCTTGGTTACAGCAGTAGGTTTGTTGGCAGTAATCGTAGACGTTGAGACGAAGCCTGGAGCAGAGCTGAGAGCTGAGTGAGGCCGGAGTCCAGGAGCTCGAGGCAGGGCGAGAGCGTGCAAGGTGTGCAGAAACTCTCAAGCGTCTGTAAACTGATTGATGAAGATTGAGGCACCCATGAGGTGACACGGGTATGAATAGCCAAAGAAGTAAACTGAACCACTGTTGAGATTATACTGATGATTATTCTGATTAATTAATGTAGATTAAGCCACCCAATTGGTGGCACGAGTATGAATAGCCCGTAAGATGATAATTATTCGATTGATTGATAAGGATTAAGCTACCCAAAAGGTTACACGGGCATGAATAGCCAGTAAGTGGAGGCCCTTTGGAGCCATTACCAGTACCAATAGTTGATACTGGAGATCAGTGGATGGATTGGAGGTCTTTATGGTCGCTCGCAGTTATGTCCTGCAGGACGCTTGGTCGCCAAGTTGTAGTTTAATGTGCAAAGTGAAGCTTTATATCTGAACAGAATAACACTGGTAGTTTGGTACCGTCAGGATCGTCGTCCTTTTCGAGAAACTGCATTTGTCTGTCTGGGAACTTGCGGTGGAATGATTATTCTGAGTGATTGATTGATGAAGATAATTAAGTCACCCAAGAGGTGGCACGGGCTTGTAAGAATGATTATTTGATTGATAAGGATTAAGCCATCCAAGAGGTGGCACGGGCATGAATAGCCCGTAAATGATTATTCCATTGATTGATAAAGATTAAGCAATCCAAGAGGTGGCACGGGCATGAATAGCCTGTAAAATGATTATTCGATTGATTGATTGATTGATGAAGATTAAGCCACCCAAGAGGTGGCACGGGCATGAATAGCCCGTAAGTGGTGGCCCTTTCGAGCCATTACCAGTATCAAAAGATGATACTGGAGATCTGTGGAGGCGCAACTGCACCCTGCGTGACGGGAGATGTCTCCCGGACCAAGTGGTGACCAAATGGTGATGATTATTCGCTTTTCGATTGCTTATATAATCGGAGCACACCTCACATAATAGGGGAGACATCTCCCGTCACGTAGGGTGCAGTCGCACCTCCACAGATCTCCAGTATCATCTATTGATATCATCTATTGATACTGGTAATGGCTCAAAAGGGGCTATTCATGGCTCACTTACGGGCTATTCATGCCCGTGCCCCCTTTTGGGTGGCTTAATCTTCATCAATCAATCAATCAATCACATTATAGGTTGGGAGGAGTGTCAGCTGTAAATAGGAAAGCGGTATGAGTTTTGTCGTTAGTGGATTAAGTTGACGTATCAAACACATCTCATTAAGCTAATGAGAGTTTGGACCGAGTATATTATTATTAACATAAAACACTACCTACACCCACATATAGTATGCCTCTCCTCGCAACCTCTGCTTGTACCTGAATATTTCTAATTTTGCTACTTATTTGTCTCATGTGTTAAAACACATTCAATGTCATCATGAAGTTTTGATGTGGCGCACTTGACCAAGCCATCCGCCACCTCGTTGAACACTATTCCAGCATGAGATGGAATCCACATGAATTTCACTTTGTGACTTTTCAAATGTATCTCATTTATCCTTTATCCTCTTAGTAAAACGAGAGGACATAATTGGAAACTGGAAACACACATATGAGTCACAGGGATGCCAGAAAGCACTTTTTCAGTCTAAGATTCGTAAATAAATGGAATGGTCTAGATGAACACGTTGTCGAAGCAAATTCAGTACATATCATTATATGTAAATATCACAAAACAGAGACACTGCATTAAACAGTGATGGTTGAAAGGCGGGGCTTAAACGCACATGCTCGGCCCAGCAAGCTCAGTTAGGTAAGTACAACTAAGTGAGTACACATACCAAGAGTTACAGTCAGCAGACCTGGCGTCATGCGTGACTGTACGCGTCACCCTCCAGCCTCACCCTGGCGTCATGCGTGACTGTACGCGTCACCCTCCAGCCTCACCCTGGCGTCATGCTTGACTGTACGCGTCACCCTCCAGCCTCACCCTGGCGTCATGCGTGACTGTACGCGTCACCCTCCAGCCTCACCCTGGCGTCATGCGTGACTGTACGCGTCACCCTCCAGCCTCACCCTGGCGTCATGCGTGACTGTACGCGTCACCCTCCAGCCTCACCCTGGCGTCATGCTTGACTGTACGCGTCACCCTCCAGCCTCACCCTGGCGTCATGCGTGACTGTACGCGTCACCCTCCAGCCTCACCCTGGCGTCATGCTTGACTGTACGCGTCACCCTCCAGCCTCACCCTGGCGTCATGCTTGACTGTACGCGTCACCCTCCAGCCTCACCCTGGCGTCATGCTTGACTGTACGCGTCACCCTCCAGCCTCACCCTGGCGTCATGCTTGACTGTACGCGTCACCCTCCAGCCTCACCCTGGCGTCATGCGTGACTGTACGCGTCACCCTCCAGCCTCACCCTGGCGTCATGCTTGACTGTACGCGTCACCCTCCAGCCTCACCCTGGCGTCATGCTTGACTGTACGCGTCACCCTCCAGCCTCACCCTGGCGTCATGCGTGACTGTACGCGTCACCCTCCAGCCTCACCCTGGCGTCATGCTTGACTGTACGCGTCACCCTCCAGCCTCACCCTGGCGTCATGCTTGACTGTACGCGTCACCCTCCAGCCTCACCCTGGCGTCATGCGTGACTGTACGCGTCACCTTCCAGCCTCACCCTGGCGTCATGCTTGACTGTACGCGTCACCCTCCAGCCTCACCCTGGCGTCATGCGTGACTGTACGCGTCACCCTCCAGCCTCACCCTGGCGTCATGCTTGACTGTACGCGTCACCCTCCAGCCTCACCCTGGCGTCATGCTTGACTGTACGCGTCACCCTCCAGCCTCACCCTGGCGTCATGCTTGACTGTACGCGTCACCCTCCAGCCTCACCCTGGCGTCATGCGTGACTGTACGCGTCACCCTCCAGCCTCACCCTGGCGTCATGCGTGACTGTACGCGTCACCCTCCAGCCTCACCCTGGCGTCATGCTTGACTGTACGCATCACCCTCCAGCCTCACCCTGGCGTCATGCGTGACTGTACGCGTCACCCTCCAGCCTCACCCTGGCGTCATGCTTGACTGTACGAGTCACCGTCCAGCCTCACCCTGGCGTCATGCTTGACTGTACGCGTCACCCTCCAGCCTCACCCTGGCGTCATACGTGACTGTACGCGTCACCCTCCAGCCTCACCCTGGCGTCATGCTTGACTGTACGCGTCACCCTCCAGCCTCACCCTGGCGTCATGCTTGACTGTACGCGTCACCCTCCAGCCTCACCCTGGCGTCATGCTTGACTGTACGCGTCACCCTCCAGCCTCACCCTGGCGTCATGCGTGACTGTACGCGTCACCCTCCAGTCTCACCCTGGCGTCATGCTTGACTGTACGCGTCACCCTCCAGCCTCACCCTGGCGTCATGCTTGACTGTACGCGTCACCCTCCAGCCTCACCCTAGCGTCAAGCGTGACTGTACGCGTCACCCTCCAGCCTCACCCTGGCGTCATGCTTGACTGTACGCGTCACCGTCCAGCCTCATCCTGGCGTCATGCTTGACTGTACGCGTCACCCTCCAGCCTCACCCTGGCGTCATGCTTGACTGTACGCGTCACCCTCCAGCCTCACCCTGGCGTCATGCTTGACTGTACGCGTCACCCTCCAGCCTCACCCTGGCGTCATGCGTGACTGTACGCGTCACCCTCCAGCCTCACCCTGGCGTCATGCTTGACTGTACGCGTCACCCTCCAGCCTCACCCTGGCGTCATGCTTGACTGTACGCGTCACCCTCCAGCCTCACCCTGGCGTCATGCGTGACTGTACGCGTCACCTTCCAGCCTCACCCTGGCGTCATGCTTGACTGTACGCGTCACCGTCCAGCCTCACCCTGGCGTCATGCGTGACTGTACGCGTCACCCTCCAGCCTCACCCTGGCGTCATGCTTGACTGTACGCGTCACCCTCCAGCCTCACCCTGGCGTCATGCTTGACTGTACGCGTCACCCTCCAGCCTCACCCTGGCGTCATGCTTGACTGTACGACTGGACGCCTCACCCTGGCGTTATGCGTGACTGTACGACTGGACGCGTCACCCTCCAGCCTCACCCTGGTGTCATGCGTGACTGTACGACTGGACGCGTCACCGTCCAGCCTCACCCTGGCGTCATGCTTGACTGTACGCGTCACCCTCCAGCCTCACCCTGGCGTCATGCTTGACTGTACGCGTCACCCTCCAGCCTCACCCTGGCGTCATGCGTGACTGTACGACTGGACGCCTCACCCTGGCGTTATGCGTGACTGTACGACTGGACGCGTCACCCTCCAGCCTCACCCTGGTGTCATGCGTGACTGTACGACTGGACGCGTCACCTTCCAGCCTCACCCTGGCGTCATGCTTGACTGTACGCGTCACCCTCCAGCCTCACCCTGGCGTCATGCGTGACTGTACGACTGGACGCCTCACCCTGGCGTTATGCGTGACTGTACGACTGGACGCGTCACCCTCCAGCCTCACCCTGGTGTCATGCGTGACTGTACGACTGGACGCGTCACCTTCCAGCCTCACCCCTGCGTCACGCGTGACTGTACGACTGGACGCCTCACCCTTGCGTCACGCGTGACTGAACGATTGGACGCCACACCCACCAGCCTTGCCCTTGTGGCTATCATCGGTCTTAACACGCCGTCTGAATCATTGTTCCTATATTATTCTCCGAAACAGCAGAAATGCGTTGTTAACTTAATATCTATATTTTTCTCTCAGTTACTGGATTCTTAGCAGACCTGTTTTTTCAGAAACTAAGGATCTGTTTAAGATTGTAATAGATACTATGGTTGATCGGTAGGAACGATTGTAAATACAATTCCGTTAAGTGTTACATGTTTGTGTTGTTAATTCCTCTCCACAACAACACTTAGGAACCTCTAGGTCATATTTTCCTCGCCGAAGCAGAATTCTTCTCAAAACATTAACATAAATCTTGTATTTGCTTTTGTTGTAAGAATATCACTCGAACTTTAGTTTCAACTTGATGATCTATTCTGATATGATATCAATGGAGGTGGTTCTGCATGGGTTCCAAGAGGTTTTAGCAGTTACAGAGGAGGATGGGAAACTGTAGGATCCTCTCAACAACCAGTCAATTCTCATTTTTTATTATAGATATATACAAGAGTTGTTACATTCTTGTACAGCCACTAGTACGCGTAGCGTTTCGGGCAGGTCCCTGGAATACGATCCCCGCCGCGAAGAATCGTTGTTACAACCAAGTACACATTTTACTGTTGCGTTAAACAGAGGCTACAGTTAAGGAATTGCGCCCAGTAAATCCTCCCCGGCCATGATACGAACCCATGACAAAGCGCTCGCGGAACGCCAGGCGAGTGTCTTACCACTACACCACGAAGACTGATTCTTTGACATCACAAACAATGCAGTTGTTTTCCCTCACCAGGAACGTTCGAACTTAAGCAACCTGCATAAATAATCAAGGACGATTATAAAAAAAGTCACCTATATTTTTTAATTTTTACTAATTCCCTGAAATTTTGACGGACTGGTCGAATCTGTTATATATGCGATGTTTTAGTTGAGAATACAGTACTGAATGCTGTATCTAGATAAACATCTTAGCAATGTCACTCAGGGTACAGGCAGCTGCTAAAATATCATATTCTAGAAATTGTGTTGAATAAGTTTAAAATTTGTATTATATTCGTTCTACGAAAAAGCACAGCTGGACTTGTGAATCATCACATATCAAGGAATATATCATGGCCAAAG
>NC_091201.1:18173910-18283910 GCF_040958095.1 Procambarus clarkii
AAAAAATTATAGTAAATATATTAATTCAGGAAAACTTGGCTTATTAGGCAAATCGGGCCTTGAATAGTAGGCTGAGAAGTGAGTTCTGGCTATTAGGTACGACATATATATATATATATATATATATATATATATATATATATATATATATATATATATATATATATATATATATATATATGTATGTCGTTCCTAGTAGCCAGAATGCACTTCTCAGCCTACTATGCATGGCCCGATTTGCCTAATAAGCCAAGTTTTCCTGAATTAATGTTTTTTCGACTACCTAACCTACCTAACCTAACCTAACCTAACTTTTTCGGCTACCTAACCTAACCTAACCTATAAAGATAGGTTAGGTTAGGTTAGGTAGGGTTGGATAGGTTCGGTCATATATCTACATTTATTTTAACTCTAATAAAAAGAAATTGACCTCATACATAATGAAATGGGTAGCTTTATCATTTCATAAGAAAAAAAATAGAGAAAATATATTACTTCAGGAAAACTTGGCTTATTAGTCAAATCGGGCCTTTTATAGTAGGCTGAGAAGTGCGTTCTGGCTACTAGGTACGACATATATATATATATATGTGTCGCACCTAGTAGCCAGAACGCACTTCTCAGCCTACTATGCAAGGCCCGATTTGCCTAATAAGCCAAGTTTTCCTGAATCATTATATTTTCTCTAATTTTTTTCTTATGAAATGATAAAGCCACCCATTTCATTATGTATGAGGTTAATTTTTTTTTATTGGAGTTAAAATTAACGTAGATATATGACGGAACCTAACCAACCCTACCTAACCTAACCTAACCTATCTCTATAGGTTCGGTTAGGTTAGGTAGCCGAAAAAGTTAGACAGACAGGTACAAGAGGAGTGTTGTTAACGCATATGTCGACCGTGCTCTCAGCCACAGCTCAGAATGGAAGCAAGTCGACGAAGAACTCTGTAGGGTAAGGAAGGTCCTAGTCAACAATGGCTTCTCCAATGGTTTCGTCGAAGACATCATAAGAAGGAAAGTGAAACGCCATGCAACCTCTGAAGAGACAACTAACACCTCACCTATACCCCCCTATTAGACTATTTTACAAGAACTTCTTTTCCACAGCTCATAAAACGGAGGAAAGGGTCCTGAAAGATATTGTTAATAGAAACGTTATCCCTACAGACAAAAATCAGAGGATACAACTGACGATTTACTATAAAACTAGAAAAACGGTCAGCCTACTCAGGAGAAACTCTCCAGACACAAAGCAAAACGCTTTAAAAGAGACCAACGTCGTCTATGCCTTCAAATGCCCTCTTGGGGACTGTAAGCTCCAAAAAACCCAGTATATAGGCAAGACAACAACATCTCTTTCTAGGCGTTTAACGATGCATAAGCAACAGGGCTCCATTAAGGAACATATAATCTCTTCCCACAACCAAACTATCGCCAGAGAAATCCTAGTAAACAACACAGAAATCATGGATAGATACAGCGATAGCAGACGGCTTGACGTTTGCGAGGCACTACACATTAAGAAGTCAATACCAGCAATCAACAGCCAATTAATGCACAACTATATTCTACCTACCTCAAGACTCCGCTCCGATATAGAAGCATCAAGAAATATGGACCAATAGGCTTTCTACAATCACTTCCATTCAATACCCATTGTTTCGTGTTCTGTCTTGTGTTGATGAATTTAATACCCTATTAATACCACCTCACCCCATCCACCTCACTCAAATGTAGATATAAACAAATCGAAGATGTGTAAGTTCTATTCAGTTGTGTATGTGTAAACTAAAGTCTTTGAAAATGTAATAAGTTTTACGAAACGCACTCAAGTGTCGCGTCAGACTAGAAATAAAAATGAATTTTGGAGAATTGATTTTTGAAATACCTCCAACAGTGAAAAGAAATGTACGAAAGATTGAGAAAATTCGTGTTAGAATTATTAATCTTACTTTTTCGGTCATATTTAATAATATATGTCTACAGGAAAAACTGCTACCAAAATATACTAATATATATATATATATATATATATATATATATATATATATATATATATATATATATATATATATATATATATATATATATATATATATATATATATATATGCGAACAAGCCTGAATGGTCCCCAGGACAATATGCAACTGAAAACTCACACCCCAGAAGTGACTCGAACCCATACTCTCAGGAGCCACGCAACTGGTATGTACAAGACGCCTTAATCCACTTGATCATCACGACCGGACAAAATGAGGTGATAGCCGAGGCTATTTGAACCACCCCACCGCCGGAACTCGGATAGTAATCTTGGGCATAGCATTTTACCAAATCACCTCATTCTTTGGGGCACACGTGAGGAACACAAATGCAAACAAGCCTGAATGGTCCCCAGGACAATATGCAACTGAAAACTCACACCCCAGAAGTGACTCGAACCCATACTCCCAGGAGCCACGCAACTGGTATGTACAAGACGCCTTAATCCACTTGACCATCACGACCGGACAAAATGAGGTGATAGCCGAGGCTATTTGAACCACCCCACCGCCGGCACTCGGATAGTAATCTTGGGCATAGCATTTTACCAAATCACCTCATTCTTTGGGGCACACGTGAGGAACACAAATGCGAACAAGCCTGAATGGTCCCCAGGACAATATGCAACTGAAAACTCACACCCCAGAAGTGACTCGAACCCATACTCCCAAGAGCCACGCAACTGGTATGTACAAGACGCCTTAATCCACTTGACCATCACGACCGGACAAAATGAGGTGATAGCCGAGGCTATTTGAACCACCCCACCGCCGGCACTCGGATAGTAATCTTGGGCATAGCATTTTACCAAATCACCTCATTCTTTGGGGCACACGTGAGGAACACAAATGCGAACAAGCCTGAATGGTCCCCAGGACAATATGCAACTGAAAACTCACACCCCAGAAGTGACTCGAACCCATACTCCCAGGAGCCACGCAACTGGTATGTACAAGACGCCTTAATCCACTTGACCATCACGACCGGACAAAATGAGGTGATAGCCGAGGCTATTTGAACCACCCCACCGCCGGCACTCGGATAGTAATCTTGGGCATAGCATTTTACCAAATCACCTCATTCTTTGGGGCACACGTGAGGAACACAAATGCGAACAAGCCTGAATGGTCCCCAGGACAATATGCAACTGAAAACTCACACCCCAGAAGTGACTCGAACCCATACTCCCAGGAGCCACGCAACTGGTATGTACAAGACGCCTTAATCCACTTGACCATCACGACCAGACAAAATGAGGTGATAGCCGAGGCTATTTGAACCACCCCACCGCCGGCACTCGGATAGTAATCTTGGGCATAGCATTTTACCAAATCACCTCATTCTTTGGGGCACACGTGAGGAACACAAATGCGAACAAGCCTGAATGGTCCCCAGGACAATATGCAATTGAAAACTCACACCCCAGAAGTGACTCGAACCCATACTCCCAGGAGCCACGCAACTGGTATGTACAAGACGCCTTAATCCACTTGACCATCACGACCGGACAAAATGAGGTGATAGCCGAGGCTATTTGAACCACCCCACCGCCGGCACTCGGATAGTAATCTTGGGCATAGCATTTTACCAAATCACCTCATTCTTTGGGGCACACGTGAGGAACACAAATGCGAACAAGCCTGAATGGTCCCCAGGACAATATGCAACTGAAAACTCACACCCCAGAAGTGACTCGAACCCATACTCCCAAGAGCCACGCAACTGGTATGTACAAGACGCCTTAATCCACTTGACCATCACGACCGGACAAAATGAGGTGATAGCCGAGGCTATTTGAACCACCCCACCGCCGGCACTCGGATAGTAATCTTGGGCATAGCATTTTACCAAATCACCTCATTCTTTGGGGCACACGTGAGGAACACAAATGCGAACAAGCCTGAATGGTCCCCAGGACAATATGCAACTGAAAACTCACACCCCAGAAGTGACTCGAACCCATACTCCCAGGAGCCACGCAACTGGTATGTACAAGACGCCTTAATCCACTTGACCATCACGACCGGACAAAATGAGGTGATAGCCGAGGCTATTTGAACCACCCCACCGCCGGCACTCGGATAGTAATCTTGGGCATAGCATTTTACCAAATCACCTCATTCTTTGGGGCACACGTGAGGAACACAAATGCGAACAAGCCTGAATGGTCCCCAGGACAATATGCAACTGAAAACTCACACCCCAGAAGTGACTCGAACCCATACTCCCAGGAGCCACGCAACTGGTATGTACAAGACGCCTTAATCCACTTGACCATCACGACCAGACAAAATGAGGTGATAGCCGAGGCTATTTGAACCACCCCACCGCCGGCACTCGGATAGTAATCTTGGGCATAGCATTTTACCAAATCACCTCATTCTTTGGGGCACACGTGAGGAACACAAATGCGAACAAGCCTGAATGGTCCCCAGGACAATATGCAATTGAAAACTCACACCCCAGAAGTGACTCGAACCCATACTCCCAGGAGCCACGCAACTGGTATGTACAAGACGCCTTAATCCACTTGACCATCACGACCGGACAAAATGAGGTGATAGCCGAGGCTATTTGAACCACCCCACCGCCGGCACTCGGATAGTAATCTTGGGCATAGCATTTTACCAAATCACCTCATTCTTTGGGGCACACGTGAGGAACACAAATGCGAACAAGCCTGAATGGTCCCCAGGACAATATGCAACTGAAAACTCACACCCCAGAAGTGACTCGAACCCATACTCCCAAGAGCCACGCAACTGGTATGTACAAGACGCCTTAATCCACTTGACCATCACGACCGGACAAAATGAGGTGATAGCCGAGGCTATTTGAACCACCCCACCGCCGGCACTCGGATAGTAATCTTGGGCATAGCATTTTACCAAATCACCTCATTCTTTGGGGCACACGTGAGGAACACAAATGCGAACAAGCCTGAATGGTCCCCAGGACAATATGCAACTGAAAACTCACACCCCAGAAGTGACTCGAACCCATACTCCCAGGAGCCACGCAACTGGTATGTACAAGACGCCTTAATCCACTTGACCATCACGACCGGACAAAATGAGGTGATAGCCGAGGCTATTTGAACCACCCCACCGCCGGCACTCGGATAGTAATCTTGGGCATAGCATTTTACCAAATCACCTCATTCTTTGGGGCACACGTGAGGAACACAAATGCGAACAAGCCTGAATGGTCCCCAGGACAATATGCAACTGAAAACTCACACCCCAGAAGTGACTCGAACCCATACTCCCAGGAGCCACGCAACTGGTATGTACAAGACGCCTTAATCCACTTGACCATCACGACCGGACAAAATGAGGTGATAGCCTAGGCTATTTGAACCACCCCACCGCCGGCACTCGGATAGTAATCTTGGGCATAGCATTTTACCAAATCACCTCATTCATTGGGGCACACGTGAGGAACACAAATGCGAACAAGCCTGAATGGTCCCCAGGACAATATGCAACTGAAAACTCACACCCCAGAAGTGACTCGAACCCATACTCCCAGGAGCCACGCAACTGGTATGTACAAGACGCCTTAATCCACTTGACCATCACGACCGGACAAAATGAGGTGATAGCCGAGGCTATTTTAACCACCCCACCGCCGGCACTCGGATAGTAATCTTGGGCATAGCATTTTACCAAATCACCTCATTCTTTGGGGCACACGTGAGGAACACAAATGCGAACAAGCCTGAATGGTCCCCAGGACAATATGCAACTGAAAACTCACACCCCAGAAGTGACTCGAACCCATACTCCCAGGAGCCACGCAACTGGTATGTACAAGACGCCTTAATCCACTTGACCATCACGACCGGACAAAATGAGGTGATAGCTGAGGCTATTTGAACCACCCCACCACCGGCACTCGGATAGTAATCTTGGGCATAGCATTTTACCAAATCACCTCATTCTTTGGGGCACACGTGAGGAACACAAATGCGAACAAGCCTGAATGGTCCCCAGGACAATATGCAACTGAAAACTCACACCCCAGAAGTGACTCGAACCCATACTCCCAAGAGCCACGCAACTGGTATGTACAAGACGCCTTAATCCACTTGACCATCACGACCGGACAAAATGAGGTGATAGCCGAGGCTATTTGAACCACCCCACCGCCGGCACTCGGATAGTAATCTTGGGCATAGCATTTTACCAAATCACCTCATTCTTTGGGGCACACGTGAGGAACACAAATGCGAACAAGCCTGAATGGTCCCCAGGACAATATGCAACTGAAAACTCACACCCCAGAAGTGACTTGTGCGTCTTGACATTTCCATACGCATATCCAGGTTTATATTCCCCAATGAACTTTGGCAGGTGGAGTCCGGATTTCTTGGCGTTCACAGTTTCGATCAGTTTGTTGACCTTTGCTTTCCACAAAGCCTGGAAACCCACTTCGGCCAATCATTAGCCAGATACCCACACCCACGTACAGACTGGCGAAGCGACTCAACGGCCTGCTGACTCCTTATGTTCCTTGCGCCTTCAGCCTGAAGTCTCCAAAGGAATTTGTGGACTTACTGCGGGGCACACGGGCCACAGGGATAAGAGCCTCGTTGGACGTAGAATCGCTGTTTACCAACGTACCTGTGGACGAGACAATCGGAATGATAGCCGACAGAGTGTATCGTGATCCAGCCTGTACTCCTCTTGACATGCCAGAAAGTATTCTGAGGAAACTACTCCAAGCTTGTACTAAAGAGGCACCGTTCTTGAGCCCGGATGGGCACATGTATAAGCAAGTAGATGGGGTCGCCATGGGTTCTCCCCTAGGTGTCCTGTTTGCAAACTTCTACATGGGTACCATCGAGCAAAAAGTCTTAGTCGACATGAACTTGAAACCGGCCATATACTGCAGGTATGTTGACGACATTTTTACACAGGTACCTGATGTCAGACATCTGCAGGAGCTGAAGGAGGCATTTGAGCAGAGTTCCGTGCTGCGTTTCACTTACGAGACGGAAAAGGATGGGAAGCTGCCTTTTCTAGATGTAACAGTCATGGAAAAGGGCGGAGGTTTCCACACTGCAGTCTACACTAAGGAAACAAACATAGGAATGTGCCTAAATGCCAACAGCGACTGCCCCGACAGGTACAAGAGGAGTGTTGTTAACGCATACGTCGACCGTGCTCTCAGCCACAGCTCAGAATGGAAGCAAGTCGACGAAGAACTCTGTAGGGTAAGGCAGGTCCTAGTCAATAACGGCTTCTCCAATGGTTTCATCGAAGACATCATAAGAAGGAAAGTGAAAAGCCATGCAACCTCTGAAGAGACAACTAACACAACACCTATACCCCCTATTAGACTATTTTACAGGAACTTCTTTTCCACAGCTCATAAAACGGAGGAAAGGGTCCTGAAAGATATTGTTAATAGAAACGTTATCCCTACAGACAAAAATCAGAGGATACAACTGACGATTTACTATAAAACCAGAAAAACGGCCAGCCTACTCATGAGAAACTCTCCAGACACAAAACAGAACGCTTTAAAAGAGACTAACGTCGTCTATGCCTTCAAATGCCCACTTGGGGACTGTAAGCTCCAAAAAACCCAGTATATAGGCAAGACAACAACATCTCTTTCTAGGCGTTTAACGATGCATAAGCAACAGGGCTCCATTAAGGAACATATAATCTCTTCCCATAACCAAACCATCGCCAGAGAAATCCTAGTAAACAACACAGAAATCATCGATAGATACAGCGATAGCAGGCGGCCTGACGTTTGCGAGGCACTACACATCAAGAAGTCAACACCAGCAATCAACAGCCAATTATTGCACAACTATATTCTACCCACCTCAAGACTCCGCTCCAATATAGAAGCATCAAGAAATATGGACCAATAGGCTTTCTACAAACACTTCTACTCAATACCCATTGTTTCTGTTCTGTCTTGTGTTGATACTTTTAATACCCTATTAATATCCCCTCCTGTTCTGTCTTGTGTTAATGCCACATCACCCTTCCCACCTCACTTAAATGTAGATATAATATCAGAGAGACGTAAGTTCTAATCAGTTGTGTATTTGTGAAGTCTTTGAAAATGTAATAAGTTTTACGAAACGCGCCCGTGTCGCGTCAGACTAGAAATAAAAATGAATTTTGGAGAAGTGATTTTTGATTTACCTCCAACAGTGAAGCGTAATGTACGAAAGATTGAGAAAATTCGTGTTAGAATTATTAATCTTACTTTTTCGGTCATATTTAATAATATATGTCTACAGGAAAGACTGCTACCAAAATATACTAATATATATATATATATATATATATATATATATATATATATATATATATATATATATATATATATATATATATATTGTATCAAAATACTGAATGTGCAAACAAGCCTTAATGGTCCCCAGGCATATATTCAACTGAAAACTCACACCCCAGAAGTGACTCGAACCCATACTGCCAGGAGCACTCTGCAACTGGTGTACAGGACCCCCTTAACCACTCGACCCTCACGACTGGACAAAAGCTGATGGTAGCCGAGGCTATTTCCCCATCATCCCGCCGGTAACCTCATTCTAATACCTCAATTCTTTTGGGCACACGTGAGGAACACAAATGCGAACAAGCCTGAAGGGTCCCCAGGCATATATTCAGCTGAAAACCCCTGTGAAGCCTCCTGAGGAGCCCGGGGGAAATGAAACGATAGCTTTATAAACCTCTGACTCCCAGAGGACGAGGTGTCCCTGCATGGTAAGGGGGACCCTGACCTGTGGGGAAGGTCCCCTACGGCGCTGAGGGAGTGTTTTTCTCTCAGTGCTTGGGCTGTGGTTTCATCCCTGGGCAAAATTTTGCCCTTACTTGTGATCAACCTGAGTGCCCCGACTGTATTGCCCTCTTCAATTTTCTTGCTGACTTGGGTACCTAATTTTCTGTTGTCGCTGATTGTCTTACTTGGTCTGCCGCGGCGGTGTTTGGTGTGTTTGGTGATGCGAATTAGGTTGTCAGCCCTAAGAAAATCCCTAATTGCTTTATTGATGGATGAGGCCAGTGTCTTGTTTCCTCTGTTTGAAACACCTAAGCATGTGTTGCCAAAAAGTAACAGATTTTGTCAGGCTTTGATAGTATCTGGTTCATCAATGTTATTTGACCCTCTGTTGACTTTTCTGAAGAGGTCTGTGTTATTTCCCGGCAGCAAATTGGCGAGAGGCCTTTCGGATGTGGGTGAGTGTCCTCGTTGACGTTACTTTAATTGCCTCTAGCAGGTCGTCTGTTGCAATGTAATTTGTTTGCGATTTGTACTGATGCAACAGGCTCCTGAGTGCTGCCTCCTCCCATGGGAGGCCTCCCTGACCCAGGACAGTCACCATGTTGGCGTATGACTCTGGAGGCCGACAACGCAGTCCCCTATGACTTGTCGAGGTGGTGGGTGGGGGATGGGAGGCTGCGCTATGCCCTGTCTGGGGGGGGGGGGAGAGGAAGGAACTATCAGATCGTTGGAGGTGAGGGCGGGGGAGCGGAAGACACTGCACCCCACTGCAGGGGGGCTAGATACAATACACACTAGGGATGGGGGGAGACACTACACTCTGGAGATGGGGGGACGGGGCGGGAGGCACTACACTCAGGGGGAGGGGGGGGGTGGTGGCACTGATCACTTGGATAATTTCCTTTTGTCACTAAACACTGGTGCGTGTATTGTGGCTCCCTGGGTGTGGTGCACTCAACACGAAACTCACAATGTTCACCACAGGGCTGGACTCAACTTATCTTTTCCAAACATATTGGCACACTGGTGACCCCCTCCCTCTCTTGACCACACCACATGTATATATATATATATATATATATATATATATATATATATATATATATATATATATATATATATATATATATATATATATATATGTATATATATATATATATATATATATATATATATATATATATATATATATATATATATATATATATATATACTACCTGTACCCGGCCACCTGTTGCTATGGCTACACCAACCATTCCATGTCTTCGAGTCCTCCCCACCATCTCCCACTCCCCCGTCCCTTCGTCCTCCCGGGGGAGCCGTTCAGCTGAGCGGACAGCACGCTGGACTTGTGAATCTGTGGTCCTGGGTTCGATCCCAGGCGCCGGCGAGAAACAATGGGCAGAGTTTCTTTCACCCTATGCCCCTGTTACCTAGCAGTAAAATAGTTACCTGGGTGTTAGTCAGCTGTCACGGGCTGCTTCCTGGGGGTGGAGGCCTGGTCGAGGACCGGGCCGCGGGGACACTAAAAAAAAGCCCCGAAATCATCTCAAGATAACCTCAAGATAACCTCCTTACCATTTCCCCTCCCCCGTCCCATAATCTTCCCCACAATTACCCCCTCCCCTGTCTCGTTGTCCTCCCCACAATCCCGCACTCCTTTCCCCTCGTCCTCCCCTCCATTCTCCACTCCCTCGTCCGATGCATTCCCAAATGATCTGATGTTCCCATCAGAGAATTGGGAACATCAAATTATCTGAGGTTTCCATCACTGAAATATGAGAAAAACGGTTTAAAACCGAAAACAGTATAAAAAAAAAAATAACCTATATTCATGAAATAAATGTTACAGTAAACAACTCAGCTCCATTTCAATGCAATGTCACACAAAATAATTAAATCAAATTGAAAATAAATCGTAATATATGAAAATTCAATTTATCAATGCAATCGGAAACGTTGAAATGGAATCATAACATATTTAGTATAGTGTGTGTGTGTGTGTGTGTGTGTGTGTGTGTGTGTGTGTGTGTGTGTGTGTGTGTGTGTGTGTGTGTGTGTGTGTGTGTGTTGCTATTACGTGCAACAGATGGACTTGTTTAAAAAAAAAAAACATGTTTTTACCTGTCACAGGTGGGACATCTATGTATAAGTATATAAAAACATGCCTGTATTCAAATGGAACGTTGTGTCAAAATTTCAAAGCAATTGGTGAAGAACTTTCAGAGAAAACAGCGTGTGTTGATCTTATGTCCAACAGATGGCGCTGTTTTTCAAGAAAAGACATAGTTATACCTGTCACAGGTTTGGCATCTATACTTATACTTTCGAAATGAACGGTATGGTAAACAACACAGCTCAATTCCAACACAATGTCACACAAAATAATCCATTAAAAAATAAAATAAATTGAAATCTATGAAAATAAAATTTATCAGTGCAATTGGAAACATTGAAATGGAATTCGTGACATACTTAGTATAGCGTGCATGTTGCCATTATGTGCAACACTTGGCGCTGTTTTTCAAAAACGCATGTTTAACCCGTCACAGGGGTGGCATCTATGAAGTAGGTTTATAAAAAGACGCGCCTATTCGAATGCAACGTTGTGTCAAAATTTCAAAGTAATCGGTGAAGATCTTTCGGAGATTACAGCGTGTATTGCTCTTCCGTCTAACAGATGGCGCTGTTTTTTAAAAAAATCATGTGTTTCCCTGTCACAGGTGAGGCATGTATATAGTAGATATATAAAAAGACGCGCCTATTCGAATGCAACGTTGTGTCATAATTTCAGAGCAATCGGTAAAGAGGTTTCGAAGATTTCCCTCACATGAAAAAAAAACAGTTTTCAGAAAAAACATTTTTTTTTTACCATCATAGACGTGACATCTATATAATATGTATATAAAAACTTGCTCGAATGCAAATGGAACGTTGTGTGAAAATTTTAAAGCAATCGGTGAAGAACTTTCGGAGATTAGCGATTTTGAACAAACGAACATTTCCATTTTTATTTATATAGAGTAGCAGTACCCGGCCATGCGTTGCTGTGGCTCAGCAACGAATGTTCGTTGCTGAGCCACAGCAACCTTCCCTGTCCCCCAGTCCTCTGCACAATTCCACCCTCAACCGTCTCCTCGGCATCCCAACCATTCCCCACTCCACCATCCCCTTGTCCTCCTCTCCACTCCCCACTCCACCATCCCCTCTTCCTTCCCACCATGCCCCACTCACCGGTCCTATTGTCCTCTCCACCATTCTCTATTCCCCCATCCCCTCGTCCCCACCATCCCAAACTCCCCCGTCCCCTCGTCCATCCCCACTTCTACCCCCCCTCCCTTGCACCCTAGTCCTCCACACAATCTCTCACTTCCCTCCCCTCGTCATCCCCACCATTCCCCACTCCCTCCTTCCCAAATGTTCTGATGTTCCCATCAGAAAATTGGGAACATCAAGTAATGTGACGTTCCCATCACTGAAATATAAGAAAAACAGTTAAAAAATGAAATAAAAATATAAAAAAATATATGAATAAACTATACTCATAAAATGAACGGTCTGGTAAACAACACAGCTCAATTCCAATGCAATTCACACAAAATAATTTAACCAAATTGAAAATAAATCAAAATCCATTAAAATTCAATTCATCAATGCAATCAGAAACATTGAAATGGAATTGTAACATATCTAGTACAAACATGCAACAGATGGGACTGTTTTTCAAGAAAAGCATAGTTTTACCTGTCACAGGTGAGGCATCTAAACATATACTTACGAAATAAACGGTATGGTAAAAATACAGCTCAATTCCAACACAATGTCACACAAAATAATTCACTATAAAATAAAATAAATCGAAATCTATGAAAATATAATTTATCAATGCAATCGGAAACTTTGAAATGGAATTCGTGACATATTTAGTATAGCGTGCCTGGTGCCATTAAGTGCAACAGATGGTGCTGTTTTTCAAAAATGCATGTTTCTACCTTTCACTAGGGTGGCATCTATATAGTAGAAATATAAAAAAGACACATCTATTCGAATGCAACGTTGGTTCAAAATTTCAAAGCAATTGGTGAAGAATTTTTGGAGATTACAGCGTGTGTTACACTTACGTCCAACAGCTGGCGATTTTTTTCAAAAATATCATGTTTTTTCCTGTCACAGGTGAGGCATGTATATAGTAGATATATAACAAGACGCGCCTATTCGAATGCAACATTGTGTCAAAATTTAAAAGCAATCGGTAATGAGGTTTTGAAGATTTTCCTCACATGAAAAACACATGAAAAAACACAGTTTTTCAGAAAAAGTATGTTTTTTACCGTCACAGACGTGACATCTATTTAGTAAGTATAAAAAACCTGCTCGGATGCGAATGGAACATTGTGTGAAAATTTCAAAGCAATCAGTGAAGAAATTTTGGAGATTAGCGATTTTGAACAAACAAACATTTCCATTTTTATTTATATAGACTAGCAGTACCCGGCCACACATTACTGTGGCTCAGGAACGCGTGTGCGTTGCTGAGTCACAGCAACCCCAGTCCTCCCAACCATTTCCTCCCTCACCCGTCTCCTCGGCCTCTGCACCATTCCCCACTCCACCGTCCCCTCGTCTTCCCCACCACCCTCTCTTCCTTCCCACTATGCCCTACTTCCCTGTCCCTTTGTCCTCCATTCCCCCATCCCCTCATCCCCACCATCCCAAACTCCCCCGTCCCCTCGTCCTTCCCCTCCATTACCCACTCCCTCGTCCCCTCGTCATCCCCACCATTCCCCATTCCCTAGTCCGATGCCTTCCCAAATGGTCTGATGTTCCCATCAGAAAATTGAGAATATCAAGTGATCTGATGTTCCCATCACTGAATTATAAGAAAAACAGTTAAAAAATTAAATGAAAATATGAAAAAAATAAAAAAATAAACTAAACACACGAAATGAACGGTATGGTAAACAACACAGCTCAATTCCAATGCAGTTCACACAAAATAATTCAATCAAAATGAAAATAAATCGAAATCTATGATGATAAAATTTATCAATGCAACATTGAAATGGAATTCGTTACATATTTAGTTAATCGTGCTTGTGGCTATTATGTGCAACAGATGACATTTTTTTTTTAAAACGCATATTTTTACATGTCAGAGGGGTGTCATCTATATAGTAGGTATATAAAAAGACGCCCCTATGCGAATGCAACGTTGTGTCAAAATTTCAAAGCAATCGGTGAAGAACTTTTGGAGATTACAGCTTGTGTTGCTCTTACGTCCAATAGATGGCGTTGTTAAAAAAAAAAAAACATGTTTTTTCCTGTCACAGGTGAGGCATGTGCATAGTTGATATATAAAAAGACGCGCCTATTCGAATACAACTTTGTATCAAAATTTCAATGCAATCGGTAAATAGGTTTCGAAGATTTTCCTCACACGAAAAACACAGTTTTTTTGAAAAACATATTTTTTTACCGTCACAGACGTGACATCTATATGGTATGTATATAAAAACCTGGCCGGATGCGAATTGAACATTGTGTGAAAATTTCAAAGCAATCGGTGAAGAACTTTCCGAAATTAGCTATTTTGAACAAACGAACATTTCCTTTTTTATTTATATAGATTAGAGGGAGATGGAGAGGGGGACGGACACGTGGTGAGCAAGGTCCTACACTTCAACCAATTTCAGCATGGAGCATGATGTCTGTGCCAACCAAGACTTGACCTATGTTGGTATGAATACCTGCTGAAGGCCCCGCGGGTGACAAGAAGTACAGCATCTCCTTCATGCCAACAAAATCAACATAGAAAGGTGCGCTGTTTGGGATGGTGGGGATGAGGCAGGGGCAGTTGGTGAGGGGAGGGTCGCCGTCGTCCGAGTGCCATCACCCACCAGACCCCAGGCGGGGAGCGGGGGAAGGGGGGAATGATAGGGAGGCTCTCGAGCAGTCTACAGTGATGCTAGTCGAAAGTTTGGGCTTTCCCAAGCAAATTCGGTGAGTGTAGTGTTTTAAACAAGGTGCATTAGTGATTTCCCCGAAGTGTTGATAGTGTGTAAGAAGTGTGACGGCGGCCTCCCTCGTGTGCCCCCTCCATTACCCCCGCCCCCAGCACAGCGCACCCGCCATCTTCCCGCACCCCGCTACCTGCGCCTGACCCAGCCAGCCTCCCATCAACATACAGCCTACCCACACACGGTGCCCAGGCCGTGCCCAACTCCCCCAGGAGGGCAATGCTTGCCTTGTTACACTCCATCCAGGAAGGAGAGGGTGCACTCAGTGGGCAGCCAGGCATCATCACATCTAAGCATGGCGCGTGTCGCACCTGACACACAGCCTCTTTCCAGCCAAGAAGATGAATACCCAAGAAGAAACTGTCAAGAGTGTGACAGACGGTATCGTCTCAATCAAGATGGAACTGACTGCTTTCATTCTGTCAATTCAGGTGGTTGTCTAGGATCTAGGCGCCCGCCCCGGGGTACTGACGATGGACAACCTGCTGCAGGTGCAAGGAACAATACCTCCCTCAACTTCATTTCAGCAGATAATTTGCTTGAAGCAGTTAAAGCGACGTCCACCAGGACCTTGCTCAACATCCCCGTGGATGCACGTCACCAAGCAGCAGCCAAACTCACCAGTCTGCTGACAAAGGTCAACAATCCTCCCAGAACCATTGGATCATGACACAATCTCCTTCTATTTGGTAATGCATGCCTAACATTACCGTCGAGGAGAGACAAGTCATTAGCAACCTCTGTAATCAGGGCACTTAATGAATTCCCCAGAGCAGACAACCTGGTCCGCCTCCCCCCTCGTGCCAAGAACTCCAGCCGCACGACGACCAACAATAACTCACCTGAGAACCACAAAATGAGAGCACAGATTTCCAAGGAAAATAGAAGAGGGCAATACCACAGGTGCCATCAGATTCATAACCAGCGATGGCACTATTGCCCCGAGGAACGCCACAACAGCACACGCTCTACAAGACAAACACCCACCCCAGAGCCCCAAACAGCAGCAGGGATTCCCAGGAAAACAATACCGGCATGGAACCCTTGACTGTTCGAGAATCTGAGGTATACAAAGCAGCCATGTCTTTCCCAACAGGTTCAGCAGGGGGCTGTACAGGCCTAAGACCCCAGTACATCAAACAAATGCTGAACCCAGTGCTTGGAGATGCTGCAAAGGACCTTCTAGTGGAACCTACGAGATTCTCCAACATGTGTTTGGCAGGCGGCATCCCTGAGGACATCAGGCTTGTCTTTTATGGAGCAGCACTCTTTGCTCTAAAGGAGAAGGATAGGGAAATCAGGGCCATTGCCGTTGGCAACACCCTCCGACCCCTCGTAGCTAAGGCTACGAGTGTCGGAAAATCCGGCACCATTTAATATCATACAGACAGATAATTATTGCTGCTGTATTACCAACAAGTTACCCATAGAAAACGTAACTTGTAGTGGAATTACCGTCTATAGAAAACGGGATATCATCACCACATACTATTATATTCTCCACCTATTATGGTGGGAATTATTCTTAAATACATTAGTCTTTGGACTTTACCATCATAAAAACATCTTATATAAATTAACTTAATTATCAATATTAAAGTAGAGTAAATGTGACCCTTCTATCACTTTCTGAAATCTGGACAATGTAAGCCAGGCGTCAGTGAGGAAGGAGGGTCAGCCATTGTTTATACTAGACCAGAGGCACACGGGAGCAAATACGGCTCCTGTTAATTTTACTTGGACGTAGTGTTATGGAAACCAAAGGTGTACCATTATCAACACGCTGTCAACAAATCAAGTTAAGTGTTCTTTCCGAAACCCGTATATCTATCATTAGTGGCCATTAATGTCATTGGGTAGGGTGGTCCAGTTAGAACGCGAGGCAGCCTCTAACTAAAGGTAATTAAGCCGGGTCTTCATGTTCCATGTATAGTGTTTTCTCTGATATAGCTTGTAATATATAGAACCTGGCTTCACAGTTAGCGCCCTTTTGACAGGTCAAGACGAGGAAGCATATGCTTTGTGCACCAGTTACTGGGTGATGGAAGCTACCTCAAAGAGGATAATTTGGTGTCTACATCCTAGTTATACCTGTTTGGACTAAGGCCTGCTGTACTATAAGATAAGGAACCTCTTCAATGTATGTAGTCTATTACTGTAGTTTGATTGGCTGCATATATATAAATTTAATAAACCCCCCCTAATGTGTAGAGGATCGATTTGTGAGATTATGAGATTATTGCAGAAATACAGTCCACTTAACATTATACAAATTGCTATCGAAGTATATAAATTAACGTAAATATAAATTCATATAAATTAAATAAATATAAATCTCACAGGTCGGTTCCCACATTATTTGGTCATCTTCGAACCGGATGGGATTATTCGGTCCTTTGAACCCACATTTGGTCATCTTAGTACCGGATGAACCAGTTAACCAGTGGATTCATTAAATAAACTAGTGCAGTGTTATTTAACAAAGCCAGCAGTCAATGACGGCGGCGTTGACTCGCGCGAGTTCACGAGCCCCGCTCAGTTCAGATCAGCTTCGTCAGCGGTTTCATGTACACCCGCAGATTTGGTGGCGTGTTATTCTGTGAAATGACAGCGCTAATATAGAAGCCAGCCAAATTAGTGACTGTGTCGCGTGATTGTTCACGGATTTCGTGGTGTTACATTTCGCGAGAGATTATCGACGAATTTTGTGGAGTTTATTTCGCGAGGTCACTAATAATATTTAATACTTCTTGATAATATTAGAAGTTTCATAGAGGCTAATTAAGAGGCTATTATCAATAATTGTGTATATTATTTCTCCAAAATAGAGAATTATTTAATATATATTGCACTAGTGTTCACAGTATAATATTTATTAATTGCCAACCCACAACAGGGTAGGATATTAACACTGACTAGTTGAACTATTATTGCTCATCCTAGTCCCATTATTACCATAGTCAGTTGTACTATATTGATCAACCTAACACCATTAATGAATGGTCCAGACCCTATTTTGGGTGTAATTTTTATCAACTCGAATTGAGTTGTATATATAATAATTTACTTATGATCATTACACCTTTGAGTGATTAATTAGTGTCTCTACCATCCTAGGGTGATATAGAAGAGCTAACCTAAAGGTACTTCCAGTGACACTGGTTTATCACTCAAATCATTAGTGTGTATGATTGTATATATATATAATGTGTATTAATTTTAAGTGCTAACCTCTAGTAGAGGTAGGATTATTGCCTAGTGAGTTCAGAATTTAACCCTAGGCTGCCATTAGTACTTGCTCACAATTTATGAGCCAGTGGTGCCCAATTAACAAGTCACCATGACTAATCCACAGAAAGCAAAGCGTGCTTTAATAGCAAGCAAACGCCAACTAACAAGGGATCTCAACCAATATGAACAGTTGTTATATGAGCCTGTAATTAATTATCATCGGTTGAAAATACCACTGTTACAGATTCAAACCCAATTGCATATATTGAAAGCAAATAGGAAATCTTACCAAAATCAAGTCCACGACGACGTAGTAGTTGAAGATGTGGAACCATTCCTGTCTGACCTAGCACAATATGAAGAAGAAACTCAAGGCAGGTTGGAACATTTACACAGGATAATTGAATCAGAACAATTAGCAAGTACATCAAATAAAGTAGATAATGTTATGGATGATCTGGATCTTTTTGAGAATAAATGTCAAGCCAGATTAGATCCTTTAATCAACAAGGATAAAGCTTCACCTAATATTATACCACCAGAAATTAAGCAGTTCTCAGACAATTTATCCACAGTCTCTGTGGATTCTGAAAACCCAATACCTGAGGCTACTAAGTTAACATGCCACCAAACTAGAGGTGAAGCTGAACCAGTAGTAGAAAATGTAAATGAAAATAGCGACAGCACTAATTTCCCAGTCCAGCTTCCTAGGGATAATGCTGGCAATGAGAAAACTGTCATACATCTAGTACTACAATTGCTGGATTTACCTCAACCTGATCAGACTGCTGACTCATTACAATCCTTCAGCATGGAGTTTGAGTCACTACTAAGAACATTCAGTCTTAAGGTTGATATAACTACTAGTGAATGGATGACCAAAGTAGTCCTTCAACGAAAATTGTCCAGCGATATACTAGATGAATTATATTCACATCAACATAACACCATCCTGACAGTACAGGACATCACTGAAGGTTTACATTCCATCATAAACAAACGACGTGCAAATGAGGAAGTTAAAGCCTCTTGCAAGCCTTCAGAAATAGAAAATAAGAGTCAATTAAAGGGTAAAACAACTACCCCAAATAAACATCAACCAATTAATCAAACATCAAGTTGCAGAAAATCTGACAATGCAGCAGCATCCTCCAAGCCTACTGTTACTAGTTCACCCAAACCGGTAACTTCCAAACGTGCAGTAGGCTGGGGGACATGTATGTTCTGCAAAAAGAAACATTCAACATACTGTTGTGCTAATTATCCAACCAGAGACACTCGTATGGAGCGACTCCAGGAATTAGGGAGATGTGCAAGGTGTCTCAAGTCACACAACATAGACTATTGTGATACCCAATTCAACACCTGTAACAGGTGTAGAAGAGGTAGGCACCATGCAGCACTGTGCAAATATACGAAATTAACGTATTCAAGACCCAAGGTGGAAGATAGCATTCCCACCACAGTACAGTACTGCAAGGTGCAACCAACAAACAGTGTCCAATCGGCAAAGTCTAAAGGTAATACGACTTTGCCTACTGCCCAAATTACCATCCTGAATAAGAGGGCCAAGGTCCATACCCGTGGGTTGTTTGACCAAGGGACCCAGAGAACATATATCACTAAAAAGTTGGCAGATGAACTACAATTAAAGCCTGTAGCCCAGATGTCATTCAACATCTCTGGGTTTGTAACAGATGCAGGACCTCAAGTCTACCAGGTGGTACAACCATCAGTACGTTTAGGCAGGTACGTCTGTCGAGTACAAGCCATTGTGGTGGACAAAATACCAGTAGACCTACAAGTTCAAGGTCTGAGAGCAACAGCCAAATTCCTGAGAAATAGAGGAATAAAATTGGCAGATAATATTAAGTCTGATCACCTCACCGACTTCGGTCTCCTTGTAGGGACAGACTATTGTCATCGATTCATCGGTAGCCCTACTAAATATCAGGGTATAACCATGTTAAACTCTGCAGGAGGTAAATTACTCTCAGGCCCAGTATCAAGCCTGAGGAGACCTATGCCTGCAGATAAACAATACCAATAGAAATCTAAATTTGTCAGCTGATTATATTTCTCCAGTAGCATTATACTAAGGAGATTACAGCTGACTATACCAACAGAGGTTGATGTTAGTATCATCATTTAAAGCTGAAGATGAGTTCATGAGGCCTCAGTGGCAAATCAGTGAACAGTAGCCTAAACAGCTACAAGTCACTGCGACCAATGTCACTGAACCCACTGCAGTCTCAGAACCATACTTTACTTTAATGATGAGCTATTCAATCTTCTGAATCAATTAACTAAATTAAACCCCAATAAATCTGATGACTGATTTGATACATTTATTATTTAATCAAGATGTATTCCATGGGCCTCAGTGTTTATATATCAGTGACCAGTTACCTGAAGAAACTTCAAGTTATATCTAATGTCACTGATCTCACTGCAGTCCCTGAATCATACTTGACTATAGTACTTGATCACATTCAGTCTTCTGGGTTAAATAATATGTAATAAGGCTTGAATATTAGCCTTTCAAGAGTTGACAGGGAAATGAAATCGCATTAGACTTCTAACCCCTGCAACTCTAGTACGGGACATCCGTCCTGTACGGACAGACGCACAAATGTGTGATTACTAACTACTAACATCAAATTAATCTAATAATTCGAAGGAGGAGTATCGGTGTTCGTCTGTTCTAATTAGGACTTCGACCCGTGAGCAGCCCCTGGGGAATTATGTCGGAAAATCCGACACCATTTAATATCATACAGACAGATAATAATTGCTGCTGTATTACCAACAAGTTACCCATAGAAAACGTAACTTGTAGTGGAATTACCGTCTATAGAAAACGGGATATCATCACCACATACTATTATATTCTCCACCTATTATGGTGGGAATTATTCTTAAATACATTAGTCTTTGGACTTTACCATCATAAAAACATCTTATATAAATTAACTTAATTATCAATATTAAAGTAGAGTAAATGTGACCCTTCTATCACTTTCTGAGATCTGGACAATGTAAGCCAGGCGTCAGTGAGGAAGGAGGGTCAGCCATTGTTTATACTAGACCAGAGGCACACGGGAGCAAATACGGCTCCTGTTAATTTTACTTGGACGTAGTGTTATGGAAACCAAAGGTGTACCATTATCAACACGCTGTCAACAAATCAAGTTAAGTGTTCTTTCCGAAACCCGTATATCTATCATTAGTGGCCATTAATGTCATTGGGTAGGGTGGTCCAGTTAGAACGCGAGGCAGCCTCAAACTAAAGGTAATTAAGCCAGGTCTTCATGTTCCATGTATAGTGTTTTCTCTGATATAGCTTGTCATATATAGAACCTGGTTTCACAGTTAGCGCCCTTTTGACAGGTCAAGACGAGGAAGCATATGCTTTGTGCACCAGTTACTGGGTGATGGAAGCTACCTCAAAGAGGATAATTTGGTGTCTACATCCTAGTTATACCTGTTTGGACTAAGGCCTGCTGTACTATAAGATAAGGAACCTCTTCAATGTATGTAGTCTATTACTGTAGTTCGATTGGCTGCATATATATAAATTTAATAAACCCCCCCTAATGTGTAGAGGATCGATTTGTGAGATTATGAGATTATTGCAGAAATACAGTCCACTTATCATTATACAAATTGATATCGAAGTATATAAATTAACGTAAATATATATTCATATAAATTAAATAAATATAAATCTCACAGGTCGGTTCCCACAACGAGATCAATCAACCAGGAAGCAGCCACCTTGCTGAAACCTAATCAGCTCGGGTTTGGGAGCCTTCTAGGCTGTGAAACTGCAGCACATGCAGCACGGGCTTACATTGCTGATCTCCCGGACCAGAAGGCATAGTAAAGCTTGATTGAAAAATGCCTTAAATCAAGTCAGAAACGACGCTGTCTTCAGGGCTGTACACAACCATTTCCGTCCCCTTTATCCATTCATGGTTCCAAGGGGCTTTCATAGCCAGGGGGTGGTAATGGGGGACGAGCTCCCATGACCTATAAAATGCTCCTATATGGCAAGCGTCTCAAATAGCCTCTGACAACCAAGTCCAACTCCTGGCCTGCACGGGTGGCTTAGTCTAAGTCCGGCGGAACTGCTTCTACAGGAGAAGGGGCGAGGGCGTGTCTCTGGCGCTTTAAAACCAGCTGCTCCGGGTAGATGGGACTCGATAGCCTGGGAAGGCAGCCCATCTAGGGGAAGGAAAACCCTGATTTTAAACCTCCGCTGCCTTGCGGCCATACCCCTTTTTTGGGAAAGGCTTCAGGAGTCAACCTCGAGGGAAAATCCGGAGTTGGAGCCCCTAAGGCAGTTCGTTGTTGACGTCGACCTCGTTCTAGCAGCTCCTAAGACGTTGCTGGAACAATGTGTATTGGCATTTGCCTTTCTATTGGATAATTTCAGCAACGTGGAGAGGGGGGACCTGCTGCATGGGTATCAGCTTCTCCTCCATATCTACCTACCCAGGTTTTGCACCCTGGAGAGGGCACTCCAGCTTCGCCTCACAGCATCGAACCAACACGGGAAGCCACAGTCTACCGGTTTTAAGTCTTCTGCTCGATTGGCGAAGAGTGTGATGCCAGGGGTTGTTTCCGACGGTGGGAGGGGTCATCGCGCCCCACTGGGCAGCTACCACCCGCCTCAAGCTGGACAAACCCTAGCCAATAAGGTGTTGCCTCGCCACGGTCTGTTAACCTCACTGGGTGCGTGGGGTTTAGGGTGAAAACCGACAAGCGGCCCGAAAACTTTGCACCAAGCAATACCAAACCTAAGAAGAAAATATCAACTGCCCTAAAGCTGGGCACATGGAACGTCAGGACACTGACACCAGGTTTCTCTGACGACCTGCAAGAAATCAATGACGCCCGAAAAACAGCAATCATCGATAGGGAGCTGAGCAAACTGCAGATGGATATTGTTGCTCTCCAAGAGACCAGGCTCCCTGGATCAGGATCTGTGAGAGAGAGGACCTTCTCTTTCTTCTGGCAAGGAAAACCACCTGATGAGACCAGAGAACATGGTGTGGGATTTGCCGTCAGGAATGCACTTTTGGGACACATTATGCCACCGATGGGGGAAACCGAACGAATTCTGTCTCTACAACTGCACTCCCAAACAGGACCAGTCAATGTAATTAGTGCATATGCACCAACCCTGACTTCTCCAGCAGAGGCAAAGGAAAAATTCTACGATGACCTCAACAGAGTCATAGCGAGAATCCCTGTAAAGGAGCCAGGTGCCGAACACAACATTTGGCCAACTTGTCTGGGTCAATTCGGCATAGGGCGGATGAATGAGAACGGGCAACGTCTGCTAGAACTCTGCTGCCATCATGGTCTTTGTGTCACCAACACGTTCTTCGGCACAAAACCTCAACACCGAGTATCTTGGAGACACCCCAGATCCAAGCGCTGGCACCAGCTTGACCTGATTCTTACCAGGCATGCAAGTCTACCCAGCATCAAGATTACGCGTAGCTACCAGAGTGCTGTCTGTGACACCGACCACTTCCTGGTATGTAGCAGGGTCAAGATGCAGCCAAAGAAGATTCATCACTCGAAAAAGGCGGGCAGAGCTCACATCGACACCACCAACACCCGCAACCAGGACAAGGTGAAAGATTTTGCACGCGTGCTCGACGAAGCTCTCCCTGGCCCAGCCGGGGTCACTGCCTGTAAAAAATGGGAGCACTTCAGAGACGCTGTGTTCAACGCTGCCATTTCCACCTTTGGCAAGAAGACCAGCATGTCGGCAGACTGGTTCGAGGCTCACTCGGAAGAGATGACACATGTCATCGAAGAGAAGAGAAACGCCTTGGCAGCCTACAAAGGCTGCCCAAGTCAGCGCAACTTACAGATCCTTCAGGCCGTCCGCTGCTAAGTGCAGCAGAGCGCCAGGCGATGTGCCAACAACTATTGGCTCCAGCTCTGCTCCCAGATACAGACTGCAGTGGATACAGGAAATGTAAGGGGAATATATGACGGCATCAAGCAGGCCCTCGGCCCAATCCAGAGGTAGACCGCTCCTCCGAAATCTGTCACTGGCGAGGTGATTCAGGACCAGACACTGCAGCTGAAGCGCTGGGTCGAGCACTACTCTGAGCTATACGCCAGGGACAATGTGGTCATCGAAGATGCCCTGAGCGCCATTGAGTGTCTGCCTGTGTTAATGGAGCTCAACAGCAAACCGACCCTGGAAGAACTCAGCGATGCCCTAGACTCCCTTGCTTCTGGTAAAGCTCCAGGCAAAGATGGCATTCCTGCTGAGACCTTGAAGTGCTGCAGAGGTAGCCTGCTC
This sequence comes from Procambarus clarkii, assembly GCF_040958095.1. NCBI lineage: Eukaryota > Metazoa > Arthropoda > Malacostraca > Decapoda > Cambaridae > Procambarus > Procambarus clarkii. The sequence continues at coordinate 18,198,305 of NC_091201.1, forward strand.
ATGGAGCTGCATGAAATTCTCTGCCTCTGCTGGGAAGAAGGAGAGGTACCACAGGACATGAGGGATACCAACATCGTCACGCTGTATAAGAATAAAGGTGACAGGGGGCGACTGCAAAAACTACCGTGGAATCTCCTTCCTCAGTATTGTCGGAAAGCTGTTTACTCGAGTCGCATTGAAGAGGCTCCAAGTACTTGCAGAGAGAGTCTATCCAGAATCACAATGCGGATTCAGAGCTGACAGGTCCACCATCGACATGGTCTTTTCCCTCAGACAACTGCAGGAGAAATGCAGGGAACAGAAGCAGCCGCTCTTCGTAGCCTTCATAGATCTGACGAAGGCCTTCGACCTCGTCAGCAGGGATGGCCTGTTCAAGATCCTCCCCAAGATCGGATGCCCACCCAGGCTCCTCAGCATCATCAGATCTTTCCATGAGAACATGAGGGGCAGCGTGGTCTTTGATGGCCTAACATCAGACGCCTTTGACATCCGAAGTGGAGTAAAGCAGGGCTGCGTACTGCCTCCAACCCTATTCGGAATTTTCTTCGCAGTTATGCTGCGGCACGCCTTCGGATCTGTCACGGAAGGCATTTACCTCCGGACCAGGTCGGATGGAAAGCTCTTTAACCTCGCCAGGCTGAGAGCCAAGACGAAGGTTCGGCTGAGGTGTCTGCGCGACTTCCTTTTTGCCGACGACGCAGCAGTCACTGCCCACTCAGCCGAAGACCTCCAACGGCTCATAACCCGCTTCAGCGAGGCCTCTCAGGCTTTCGGACTCACCATCAGCCTGAAGAAAACACAAGTCATGGGACAAGGAATGGACTCCCCACCTGACATCGGCATCTCCGATTCCAAACTGGAAGTCGTTCACGACTTCGTGTACCTGGGCTCCACAATCTCTGACTCCCTCTCTCTTGATACAGAGCTAAACAAATGCATCGGTAAGGCATCTACTACCATGTCCAGACTGACAAAGAGAGTGTGGGCCAACAATAGGCTAACAGAGTATACTAAGATTCAGGTTTACAGAGCCTGTGTCCTGAGCACTCTCCTTTATGGCAGTGAGTCTTGGACACTCTGCGCCCGTCAGGAAAGACAACTGAATGCCAACCACATGCGCTTCCTTCGACACATCTTGGACATCACCTGGCAGGACAAGGTGACAAACAACGTCTTGGGGAGAGCAAGAATCAACAGCATGTACACAATGCTGAAACAGATGAATGCTCTGGCTCGGGCACGTTGTGCCAATGGGCGACGGCAGGATCCCCAAGGATCTCCTGTATGGAGAGCTGATGCAGGGAAAGCGTCCAACAGGCAAGCCCCAGCTACGGTACAAAGACGTATGCAAGAGGGACCTGAAAGCCATGGACGTCGATCTTGCTATATGGGAGACACTGGCTGCAGACCGTTCAGCCTGGGGGCAGTCTGTTCAAAGAGGTCTCTCCAAGTTCGAGGAGTCACTTGCCATGGAATCGGAGGCAAAGAGATAGAGAAGGAAAGCCGGTAGCCAGGAAGACAGACCAGAATCGGACTTCGTTTGTGGTCGGTGTGGGATGGACTGCCACTCTCGGATTGGCCTCATCAGTCACACCAGACGCTGCACCCGGATTGACAACTAGGGCGCAACTCCATAGTCTCCCGAGACTGAAGGATGCCTACTACTACTACTAACCATTCATCCAATCGTGCTACAGTGTGGACTCTAAGCTTCTTTTTGGGGAGCATGATATAGACTCCTGTGAAGGTGTCTAACAAAGTGACCCCTTTGCCTCTCTCCCTTTCTTTTTCTGCTTAGCTATTAAAGAGGTCACTGATAGTCTGACAAGCGAGCCAGGTTCCATTATCTAGAACCTGGATGATGGCACTCTCACCGGAACCCCAGACACCATTTTGGAGGATATAGGGAAAATCCAGGAGCAGGGAGCAGCCTTGGGCCTCATTCCCAATGCATCCAAATGTGAAGATAATCTCCCGCAACCCAGACATCACTAGCCAAATAAAAAATGTTCTTCCAGACATTCTCGTTGTCGAGTCACTAGACTGCACCCTCATAGATGCCCCCATTGGCCCACAAGCAATCGAGGAGGTCCTGGATGCAAAAATCACTGATCTAAAGCAAATGCTGGACAGGATTAACAAGAATGGTACCCATGATGCTCTCTTCCTCCTCAAATTGCCTATCTCTCCCCAAGTTGACCTACTTGACCTACCCTAAATTAAATGTGTATGACACCCTTCTGAGGTCCATACTGGTGAAAGTCCTGAACCTGTCATTGGACGACTCTCAGAGGGAGCAAGCAACCCTCCCCATAAGACTCGGAGGTCTAGGTGTCCGCACAGCCTCCCAGATTGTTCTACAAGCCTTCCTTTCATCCTCCCATGTATCGCACGATCTCGTAAGAGATATCCTACTTGAATTCCTGAGCAATTAAGCAGGAATACACGATCCTGCTTTCACTAAATATTCAAATCAGTGGGATGCTCTTCCAGCCCCAGCACCCATCACAGAATCAACAAAAAAACTTAAACAGTCCAGCTGGGACCACCCGCTAATAGAAGAAATAGCTGGTGCCATCCTCAGAGCCACAACATCAGACTTGGTGAAAGCCAACCTCAGAGCAGTGTAAGCCCCCCATGCATGAGTCTTCCTCCTGGCAGTACCCAAGTCGGCAATGGGCACGCGTCTAGATCCAGAATCCCTTCGTGTAGCAGTGGCCCTCTGCCTTGGTGCCCCAATTCAAGCTGAATACAAGTGTATTTGCAACAGGGGTGGAAGCAGACCAATATGGACTGCATGGGTTGCATTGCAGAAGCACAAAGGGCTGGCATGCGAGACACAACGAGGTAAATGACATCATCAAGAGGAGCCCCGTCTCAGCTCAGTGCCCAGCGGAGAGAGAACCTCACATCCTAGGGAACCAAAACCCGGATTTCCCCACGCTTCGCCCTGGTGGCATCACCATATACTCCTGGAAGGGGGAGGGGGCAGGCACTTGGTGTAGAACTACAAGTGTGTATCCACCCTGGCTCATTGACGTCACCAGAGACCCAAGAGCTGCCAGTTTTTTGTTTCAGCGCCTAACTGTGGGAAACTGAGAGGGAATCCAGAGGGGAAACGCCTGCTGCATCCTCGGTTCCCGTCCTAAAGCGGAGGAGGTTCAAGAGATCCATAACCTGTAAGCACTCTTTGTAGCAACCAATGTATATCTTGTAACCTTTAAATGTATAATAAAGTAATATTATATATATATGTATATATATATATATATATATATATATATATATATATATATATATATATATATATCACTGATAGTTAAACGCCTCTCTTTCTAGGCGTTTAACGATGCATAAGCAACAGGGCTCCATTAAGGAACATATAATCTCTTCCCACAACCAAACCATCGCCAGAGAAATCCTAGTAAACAACACAGAAATCATCGATAGATACAGCGATAGCAGGCGGCTTGACGTTTGCGAGGCACTACACTTCAAGAAGTCAACACCAGCAATCAACAGCCAATTATTGCACAACTATATTCTACCCACCTCAAGACTCCGCTCCAATATAGAAGCATCAAGAAATATGGACCAATAGGCTTTCTACAAACACTTCTATTCAATATCCATTGTTTCGTGTTCTGTCTTGTGTTGATGAAATTAATACCCTATTAATACTCTTGTTCTGTCTTGTGTTGATGAAATTAATACCCTATTAATACCACATCTTGTTCTGTCTTGTGTTAATGCCACATCACCCCTTCCACCTCACTCAAATGTAGATATAATATCGGAGATGTGTAAGTTCTATTCACACCATCTGGTCACCATTTGGTCCGGGAGACATCTCCCGTCACGCAGGGTGCAGTCGCACCTCCACAGATCTCCAGTATCATCTATTGATACTGGTGATGGCTCAAAAGGGCCACCACTTACGAGCTATTCATGCCTGTGCCACCTTTTGGGTGGCTTCATCTTCATCTTAACACATTCACAAGGGAGACATCTCCCGTCATGCAGGGTGTATTCGCACCTCCACAGATCTCCAGTATCAGCTCTTGATACTGGTAATGGCTCAAAAGGGCCACCACTTACGGGCTATTTATGCCCGTGCCTCATCTTCATCTTCATCTTAACACATTCACAAGGGAGACATCTCCCGTCATGCAGGGTGCATTCGCACCTCCACAGATCTCCAGTATCAGCTCTTGATACTGGTAATGGCTTAAAAGGGCCACCACTTACGGGCTATTCATGCCCGTGCCACCTTTTGGATGGCTTAATCTTCATCAATCATTCAGTTGTGTATTTAGTTCTATTCAGTTGTGTATTTGTGAACTAACGTCTTTGAAAATGTAATAAGTTTTACGAAACGCGCTCGTGTCGCGTCAGACTAGAAATAAAAATGAATTTTGGAGAATTGATTTTTGATTTACCTCCAACAGTGAAACGAAATGTACGAAAGATTGAGAAAATTCGTGTTAGAATTATTAATCTTACTTTTTCGGTCATATTTAATAATATATGTCTACAGGAAAGACTGCTACCAAAATATACTAATATATATATATATATATATATATATATATATATATATATATATATATATATATATATATATATATATATATATATATATATATATATATATATATATATATATATATATGCGATATGTGAGGTGCGATATATATATATATATATATATATATATATATATATATATATATATATATATATATATATATATATATATATATATATATATATATATATATATATATATATATATATATATATATATGTTTCATTGAATATGACCGCATATTCTGTATTTATAATTTTCTGGTTTAGGGCTTCTATCCCTCTAACTATTTTCTTAGCATCAGGGCTTAATTGAAATAGGAGTTCTCCAAAACTCATTTTCGTACTTTTAAGGTGAAGAAAAGAAGTGATTTACTATAGAGTGTATTACACTTATTTGTATAATTTGCACGACGTTTCGAACCTCCATGGTTCATTCTCAAGTGAACAGATCTTACAATACTAGTTGATTTTATACCCGCATTAGGTCAGGTGATAATACAATGAAGGTGAAAAACATGGGGGGATACATAAGGGATAAATGTGAGGTGAAACATAGAGGCTGCAGAAGGCGTATTGGCCCATACGAGGCATCTCCTATCTAAACACAAAGATTAATCCAGTGTAATTGGCCTGTTATGTTGGACATTGTCTTCTTTACGAAAGTTTTACGAAACGCGCTCAAGTGTCGCGTCAGACTAGAAATAAAAATGAATTTTGGAGAATTGATCTTTGAATTACCATCAACAGTGAAAAGAAACGTAAGAAAGATCGAGAAAATTCGTGTTAGAATTATTAATCTTACTTTTTCGGTCACATTTAATAATATAAGTCTACAGGAAAGACTGCTACCAATATATATATATATTTATATATATATATATATATATATATATATATATATATATATATATATATATATATATATATATATATATATATCATATATATATATATATATACCACCACTTAAGCCGGCGGTGGGGTGGTTCAAATAGCCTCGGCTATCACCTCATTATGTCCGGTCGTGATGGTCAAGTGGATTAAGGCGTCTTGTACATACCAGTTGCGTTGCTCCTTGGAGTATGGGTTCGAGTCACTTCTGGGGTGTGAGTTTTCAGTTGCATATTGTCCTGGGGACCATTCAGGCTTGTTCGCATTTGTGTTCCTCACGTGTGCCCCAAAGAATGAGGTGATTTGGTAAAATGCTATGCCCAAGATTACTATCCGAGTGCCGGCGGTGGGGTGGTTCAAATAGCCTCGGCTATCACCTCATTATGTCCGGTCGTGATGGTCAAGTGGATTAAGGCGTCTTGTACATACCAGTTGCGTTGCTCCTGGGAGTATGGGTTCGAGTCACTTCTGGGGTGTGAGTTTTCAGTTATATATATATATATATATATATATATATATATATATATATATATATATATATATATATATATATATGTATATATATATATATATATATATATATATATATATATATATATATATATATATATGTATATATATATATATATATATATATATATATATATATATATATATATATATATATATATATATATATATTTATATATACATTCAGAAAATGTCTTGTTATTCCAAAAAGTGCAATACACCATCATAAAGCTCATACCAAGGATAAGCACTCAATGGTTCAAGACACGGTTTGTGAATGTACGAGCGGTGAGGGAGTTTAGGCGCTCCACTTAAGCCCCATTCCAGGTTCCCAAGTCCTGACGTAATGCTCTGTGGTTATGTGAGAAGCCAATGTCCTTGAGGATTCTCACTGAACACCTTAATATTTTCTTCTCCTACAACCCCTAATCTTTTTATATATATTTTATAGCATTGTGTTACGATTTACAGAAAATACACACATATAACATTCACTGTACGAGAACCGCATCCAGCTCTTCAGAAGTAGGGGATGCGTGCCCAATATATTTATATACATAATTATTATTGGGTCCCGATAGAACAGTCCGATTCGTTCTCGACACACAATCAATAATTCCAGTTTCATATCGCGGGCGGAACAGAAATGGTTGGGCACAGTTCCTTTCACCTAATTTCGCTGTTGACCTAGCAGTAGGTAGGTACCCAGGAGTTAGTCAGCTTGTTGTGGGGTGGCGTCCTAGGCTCCTAGGCGGGATGCCACCTCGATATAATCCTAACGTATATGAATACACTCGGGCTTCCTTTCCCCCGACACAATGAATCATTATCAATATTTAATTATTATGTTTATATTGTTTATATTCAGTTACACATACTTATTAAGACGGACATAATTTTGTCATATACAGTCAACACAATCAGTAAGAATACTTTATAATTATCACAGGAGTCAGTGGCCACATTAAGACGCTGATGGCCACAAGGGCGAGGCTGGAGGGTGTGGCCTCCATTCTCCCTCTCGTGCATGACGCCAGGTGTTGACTGTAACTGTTGATGTGTGTTTATCTCAGAGCTGGTGTTAATTTATACGTCGATATGTTTGCGTAAATACGGACTCGTGAATGTGTTGGATTTAGTAAGAGATTCAAGAAAATTTGGTACGAGAATATTTTAACATTGTTCTACTGAAATATTAGAGACGTCGCTGGGCCCATCGACCTTTAGTAACTTCGGCCATGATTAAAATGTTGCATTGCTTGGCTGCTGACCTTGTCAGGGTCACGTGACAACATTCTCAGCTCCGGGAAGCTGGAGTATAAAAGGGACAGTCAGTCTCTTCACCTTCACACGCCTTCCTTCATCACCCACGACAACACTGCAACCATGAAGGTTCTGGTGAGTACTAATACTCAACAATTACATGTGCAGTTTAGGCACATGTATACTAAACCATGAAGGTTCTGGTGAGTACTAATACTCAACAATTACATGTGCAGTTTAGCAGAGTACACTAAACCATGATGGTTCTGGTGAGTACTAATACTCAACAATTACATGTAAGTTTAGTTGAGTACACTAAACCATGAAGGTTCTGGTGGGTACTAATACTCAACAATTACATGTGCACTATAGGGAAATAGTCAAACGTGAGTTCAATGTTTGATTAAATTTGAAGGTTTTGGTACAGTGGCTAACCAAGAAACTTGCTTTCCTCTAAAAACTTTGCTAAATATAAAACTTACTCCTAACAATACATTTTCAAAACAAAATTTATATTTATGCAAGAAATTACGACACAGAATCAACAATCGTAGTCATGATAATTTAGTAAAGCAAATCAGACATTGAAATATTATAAGTGTTTCACGAGCATGTGATTCGCGACTATTTTGTAAAAAGATATCTTGAGTGCCAGTGTAGAAAAATATGCTTGAAGTCATATTATGGTTAGGAGGAGGAAACAACTTCATTTAGGTGACCAATAACTGTATACATGACAACCAAATAGTTACGTGTAATTCGTTTTGAAACGGTACCATAGCATTCCCACCCCTAGGCACTTGCGTTCAAAGGAAGTGTCCGATGAATAGACACTTGTGAGGTGACTAAGCTTCTGTCACTTCAAGATTCACGAAGAACTATGTGGTGCTGAGAAACAATAAAACAAAAATTAATATTCCAAGCATTATATAATATAGCACCAGTTGCGTGAGGCATGAGAGTGAATGAGTGCCAATCTTTATTATAGTATTATTATAGTGTGAAATCTGAGGTTGATCATTTACCAAAAAATTACTAAATCTCCTAAAAATTAAAGATTCAGATATTTTACCCAAGTTTTTGAAGTAGTTTTACTTTCAGGGTAAAACTTTACATAAATACAGGGAAAATGAATACAATTTCTTAAAGCTCACTTTTTCCTAGATGCTTATCACACCTAAATGTTCATTATGTGAAGAATTAACAATAAAATGTTTACTTTCATTTTCCTTGTCTTAGATCATCCTTCTCCAGCTAATGATATAATGTTGTGTGTACCGTCAGATCATCGTCCTGTTGGTGGGTCTGGCAGCAGCAATGCCTCAACCAGAAGCGGACCCTAAAGCTGGCTTCGGTGGCTTAGGTCTCGGTCTCCCAGGTCTTGGTTACGGTCTCGGAGGTGGCTACGGTCTCGGAGGTGGCTACGGTCTCGGAGGAGGATATGGTCTTGGAGGTCTCGGCTACGGAGGATATGGTCTCGGAGGCCTTGGAGGTTACGGTCTTGGCGGTGGCCTGTACGGCTAAGAGACCAGACCTTCCTCCTGTAATATGAGCATCTTCATGTGTCTAAGAATTACATGTCCTCTCGCTAATACAAATAAAATGACCTCTCTATCATGTATCAATACTGCATATCATCATTAGGAAAATAAACTTCTGAGCATCTGAATAAATTTTGTCTCTGTTAAAAATCCTCAATACACTTTGCTTATTTATTAGTTTATTTGATCACGTGTATTCACTTTCTTGCATGATCTCGCGTGTATTAATTAAGAGAAATAAATGTATAAGCATTAATAAAATTAAGTAATGCCTTCCTAACATATTAGTTTACACATTTTTATTTTTTTATTTTTACTACTTTTTCAACTATTTCGTTCAGCGTTCGGATTTGCACCTGTCATCCTTTAATTTTTTTTTACGTGAACCAGAATGATCATCCAGTTCATTCTCGCGAACGTTTATCACCATCATCTATAATTTTAGGGCCGAAAATTCTCCAAGAATAAAGTAAACTTCTGGTGGACATACACCATGTAATTGGGTTCACCTCTCAGTGTATTGTATTCCACCTGATCACAATACTCTCCCTTAAGAATATTTTAGGCAATGGTTATCGTTCAGCTTTTCTCAATTGAACAAGCCTAAGGGTGATCTTAACGTTCTCGTTTACTATATCTCGTATATTTTCATCTGCCAAATTGTTTTCCTCTGTTATTTGCGTTTAATGGAAAATATCTAAATGAAAATTAATAATAGTCTCAATGCATATGCGTTTATTTACACTCACACACACACCCACACACACACACCATGGGAAGATAGATTGGAAGAACAGAGACCCGCATGGAGGACCAGAAACATGGAGAGCTAAGTTGCTGGACGTGGCAACAAGAAACTTTCTAAGCCAGCACACCAAAGAACCAACAAGAATCAGAGGAGAAGATGAACCAGCAATGCTTGATTTGATATTTACCCTAAATGAATGGGATATAAGGGAAGTTAAGATGGAAGCGCCCTTGGGAATGAGTGACCACAGTGTATTGAACTTTGAGTACTTGGTAGAGCTAGGACTTATCTCCCCCAAAAAAGAACTAGGAATCAAAAGGCTGGCATACCGAAAGGGGAATTATGAACAGATGAGAAGTTTCCTAAGTGAAATACCTTGGGACACAAACCTCAGAGACAAGTCTGTACAGGGTATGATGGACTATGTTACCTAAAAGTGTCAGGAGGCAGTAAACAGGTTCATCCCGGCCCAAAGGGAAAAATCCGAGAAGCAACAGAAGAATCCATGGTATAATAGGGCATGTATCGAAGCGAAGAAACTGAACAAAAAGGCGTGGAGGAACTTCCGGAATAACAGAACACCAGAAAGCAGAGAGAGATACCAGAGAACCAGGAATGAGTACGTCAGGGTGAGAAGAGAAGCAGAGAAAAATTTTGTAAATGATATAGCAAACAAAGCCAAGACTGAACCAAAGCTACTCCACAGTCACATCAGAAGGAAAACAACAGTGAAAGAACAGGTATTGAAACTTAGAACAGGCGAGGACAGGTATACAGAGAATGACAGAGAGGTGTGTGAGGAACTCAACAAGAGGTTCCAGGAGGTCTTCACAATAGAACAGGGTGAGGTCACTGTGCTAGGAGAAAGGGAGGTAAACCAGGCGGCCTTGGAGGAGTTCGAAATTACGAGAGAGGAGGTCAAGAGACACCTGCTGGATCTGGATGTTAGAAAGGCTGTTGGTCCAGATGGGATCTCACCATGGGTACTGAAAGAGTGTGCAGAGGCACTTTGCTTGCCACTCTCCATAGTGTATAGTAAGTCACTAGAGACGGGAGACCTACCAGAAATATGGAAGACGGCGAATGTGGTCCCAATATACAAAAAGGGCGACAGACAAGAGGCACTGAACTACAGGCCAGTGTCCTTGACTTGTATACCATGCAAGGTGATGGAGAAGATCGTGAGAAAAAACCTGGTAACACATCTGGAGAGAAGGGACTTCGTGACAAATCGCCAACATGGATTCAGGGAGGGTAAATCTTGCCTTACAGGCTTGATAGAATTCTACGATCAGGTGACACAGATTAAGCAAGAAAGAGAGGGCTGGGCGGACTGCATTTTCTTGGATTGTCGAAAAGCCTTTGACACAGTACCGCATAAGAGGCTGGTACATAAGCTGGAGAGACAGGCAGGTGTAGCTGGTAAGGTGCTCCAGTGGATAAGGGAGTATCTAAGCAATAGGAAGCAGAGAGTTACGGTGAGGGGTGAGACCTCCGATTGGCGTGAAGTCACCAGTGGGGTCCCACAGGGCTCTGTACTCGGTCCTATCTTGTTTCTGATATATGTAAATGATCTCCCGGAGGGTATCGATTCATTTCTCTTAATGTTTGCGGACGATGCTAAAATTATGAGAAGGATTAAAACAGAAGAGGACTGTTTGAGGCTTCAAGAAGACCTAGACAAGCTGAAGGAATGGTCGAACAAATGGTTGTTAGAGTTTAACCCAACCAAATGTAATGTAATGAAGATAGGTGTAGGGAGCAGGAGGCCAGATACAAGGTATCATCTGGGAGAGGAAATTCTTCAGGAGTCAGAGAAGGAAAAAGACTTGGGGGTTGATATCACGCCAGACCTGTCTCCTGCAGCACATATCAAGCGGATAACATCAGCGGCATATGCAAGGCTGGCCAACATACGAACGGCATTCAGAAACTTGTGTAAAGAATCATTCAGAACTTTGTATACCACATATGTCAGGCCAATCCTGAAGTATGCAGCCCCAGCATGGAGTCCATATCTAGTCAAGGATAAGACTAAACTGGAAAAGGTTCAAAGGTTTGCCACCAGACTAGTACCCGAGCTGAGAGGTATGAGCTACGAGGAGAGACTACGGGAATTAAACCTCACTTCGCTGGAAGACAGAAGAGTTAGGGGGGACATGATCACCACATTCAAGATTCTGAAGGGGATTGATAGGGTAGATAAAGACAGTCTATTTAACACAAGGGGAACACGCACAAGGGGACACAGGTGGAAACTGAGTGCCCAAATGAGCCACAGAGATATTAGAAAGAACTTTTTTAGTGTCAGAGTGGTTGACAAATGGAATGCATTAGGGGGTGATGTGGTGGAGGCTGACTCCATACACAGTTTCAAGTGTAGATATGACAGAGCCCGATAGGCTCAGGAATCTGTACACCTGTTGATTGACGGTTGAGAGGCGGGACCAAAGAGCCAGAGCTCAACCCCCGCAAACACAACTAGGTGAGTACAACTAGGTGAGTACACACACACACACACACACACACACACACACACACACACGCATACACACACACACACACACACACACACACACACACACACCCACCTAGGGCACCCTCCCCCCACCCACCCCCCTCCCCCCACTCACCCCCCTTCTCCCCCTCACCCCTCTCCCCAGGACCTCCCTTCTCCCCCATCCCCCATGCCCTCCCTTCTCCCACATGCCTTCCCGTCTCTCCCACCCCCATGCCCTCCCTTCTCCCCCTCCCCCCTAAGCCCCCCACTCTCCCCCACCCCACCTAAGTCTTCCCATCTCCCCCACTCCCCTAAACCCTCCCCTCTTCCTCACCCACCTCAGCCCTCCCTTTTCCCCCACGCCCCCCAAGCCCTCCACCCTTTTCTCTCCCCCCAAGCCCCCCCATCTCCCCTATCCCCCACAGCCTCTCCTCCCCCCATGCTTCCCCAACCCTCCCTCTCTTACCCACCCCCTGTACCCTCCCCCTCTTATCCACCCCCTGTACCCTCCCCCTCTTATCCACCCCCTGTACCCTCCCCCTCTTATCCACCCCCTGTACCCTCCCCCTCTCCCCCACCACCCCAAGCCCTCCCTCCTCCACCAATCCCCCCGTGCCAGGTCCCCCCAGCTCCCACTCACCCCAGATCCCAAAGGTCCCCCCCCAGAAAAGAAGCAGAAGAGAGTCAGTTTCAGGGTGATGTACTCGAACATAGATGGGATCACAAGCAAGACAAGTGAACTAAGGGAAAGAGCACAAGAAGTTAACCCAGATGTAATCGGACTCACTGAAACAAAACTCTCTGGAATCATAACGAATGCCGTGTTTCCCCAGGAGTATACAGTAATAAGGAAAGAGAGGGAAGGTAGAGGAGGAGGCGGAGTGGCCCTACTCATGAGAAGGGAATGGAGTTTTAAGGAGATGGCCATCCCGGGCTGTGAGGAGTTCAGAGACTACATAGCAGGCACCATAACAATGGGAGGACCAAGAATAGTAGTAGCAGTAATATACAACCCTCCACCAAATGACAGGAGACCCAGTCAAGAGTATGAAAACAACAACAAGGCAGTTAACACTATAATTGAGAGGGCAGCCTCTGCTGCCTGTAGAAATAGATCCCACCTGCTCATTATGGGCGACTTCAATCACGGAAAGATTGACTGGGAGAACAAGGAACCGCATGGAGGCGAGGATACGTGGAGAGCCAAACTATTGGAGGTGGTGACAAGCAACTTTTTAACGCAGCATGTCGGAGAACCCACAAGGATGAGAGGCAATGACGAACCAGAGAGACTCGACCTAGTCTTCACTCTGAACGACTCCGACATAAGAGAAATCGGTTTTGAGGACCCAGTAGGAATGAGCGACCACAGTGTACTGGTGTTTGAGTACTTGATTGAAGAAGGGTTATTGAACTCGAGGAGGGATACCGAAACCAAAAGGTTAGCATACCGAAAGGGAAACTATGAAGGGATAAGAAAATTCCTAACAGATATAGCATGGGAAACAGAGCTCAGGGGAAAGACGGCCCAAGATATGATGGATTACATCACGCAGAAGTGCAAGGACGCAGCAAACAAGTTTGTCCCAGTCCAAAAGGAAAACAGAGAAATGAAGATGAGAAACCCATGGTTTAATCAAAGATGTAGGCTAGCTAAGCAGCAAAGTAAAAGGGCATGGAGAAACTATAGGAATAACAGGACACTGGAGAGCAGAGAAAGATACCAGAATGCCAGGAATGAATATGTCAGGATGAGAAGAGAGGCAGAAAGACAATACGAAAATGACATCGCAAGCAAGGCAAAGACTCAGCCTAAATTGTTGCATAGCCACATTAGGAGAAAAATAACAGTAAAGGAACAGGTTATGAGATTAAGGATAGGGGCGGAAGGATTCACTACAAATGACAAGGAAGTGTGTGAGGAATTGAATAAGAAATTCCAGGAGGTCTTCACCTTAGAACAAGGAGAAATTCCAGAGGTAAGTGAGGGAATAGCTAACCAGGAACCACTGGAAGAGTTTGAGATTACCAGTGGGGAAGTAAGGAAGTGTTTACTAGAGTTGGACGTGACGAAGGCTATAGGCCCAGATGGAATCTCCCCTTGGGTTCTAAAGGAAGGAGCAAGAGAACTGAGCCTACCACTCTCCATAGTGTATAACAAATCACTGGCAACAGGGGAACTGCCAGATACTTGGAAAGCAGCTAACGTAGTCCCGATATACAAGAAAGGGGATAGACAGGAGGCACTGAACTACAGGCCAGTGTCCCTAACCTGCATACCATGCAAGCTGATGGAGAAGATTGTGCGAAAAAAACTAGTGGAGCATCTGGAGCGAAGGAACTTTGTAACACAGCATCAACATGGGTTCAGGGATGGCAGGTCCTGCCTCACAGGGTTACTTGAATTCTACGACCAGGCAACAAAAATAAGGCAAGAAAGAGAAGGGTGGGCAGACTGCATATTTTTGGATTGTCAGAAAGCCTTTGATACAGTGCCACACAAGAGGCTAGTGCGAAAGTTGGAGATGCAGGCTGGAGTGAGAGGGAAGGTACTCCGGTGGATAGAGGAATACCTAAGCAACAGGAGACAACGAGTCTGTGTGAGGGGTGAGGTCTCAGATTGGCGAGACGTCACAAGTGGAGTCCCGCAGGGGTCAGTCCTTGGACCTATACTGTTTCTGGTATATGTAAATGATCTCCCAGAGGGTATAGATTCGTTCCTCTCAATGTTTGCCGACGATGCAAAAATTATGAGGAGGATTGAAACAGAGGATGATAGTAGGAGGCTACAAGATGACCTGGATAGACTGAGTGAATGGTCCAACAAATGGCTGTTGAAGTTCAACCCGAGTAAATGCAAAGTAATGAAACTAGGCAGTGGAAACAGGAGGCCAGGCACAGGATACAGAATAGGAGATGAAGTACTTAATGAAACAGACAGAGAGAAAGATCTAGGAGTTGATATCACACCAAACCTGTCTCCTGAAGCCCACATAAAGAGAATAACGTCTGCGGCATATGCGAGGCTGGCTAACATCAGAACGGCGTTCAGGAACCTGTGTAAGGAATCATTCAGAATCTTGTACACCACATATGTAAGACCAATCCTGGAGTATGCGGCCCCAGCATGGAGCCCGTACCTTGTCAAGCACAAGACGAAGCTGGAAAAAGTCCAAAGGTATGCTACTAGACTAGTCCCAGAACTAAGAGGCATGAGTTATGAGGAAAGGCTGCGGGAAATGCACCTCACGACACTGGAAGACAGAAGAGTAAGGGGGGACATGATCACAACCTACAAAATCCTCAGGGGAATCGACCGGGTAAACAAGGATGAACTTTTCAACACTGGTGGGACGCGAACAAGGGGACACAGGTGGAAGCTGAGTACCCAAATGAGCCACAGAGACGTTAGAAAGAACTTTTTCAGTGTCAGAGTAGTTAGCAAATGGAATGCATTAGGAAGTGATGTGGTGGAGGCTGACTCCATTCACAGTTTCAAATGTAGATATGATAGAGCCCAATAGGCTCAGGAATCTGTACACCAGTTGATTGACGGTTGAGAGGCGGGACCAAAGAGCCAGAGCTCAACCCCCGCAAGCACAATTAGGTGAGTACAATTAGGTGAGTACACACACACACACACACACACACACACACACACACACACACACACACACACACATAAGGAAGCATGAGGCACATAAGGAAGAGTCATGGTCAGTGTGTGGGGTCACCTGCTGGTGTCACGACGGTCCTCTGGTCGACCCCATACGCTATTAGAGCACTTCCTTTTAGGAAGAGTCACGGTCTCAGATAGGAAGAGTCACGGTCTGAGTTGGGTCTGCCGCCGGTGGCCGACGGTCGTCAGCTCGAGCCCAAACACTAGTATAATTCTTTTTACACTAGTTGATTGACAGTTGCGAGGCGGGACCAAAGAGCAAGAGCTCAATCCCCGCAAACACAACTAGGTGAGTACACACACACACACACACACACACACACACACACACACCTACGATGGCTACAGGAGTTCAACACGAGCAAATGTAAAGTTATGGAACTGGAACTAGGTGATAGCAGACCAAAGGGACAGTACACAATGAAGGAGAACTGCCTACCTGTGACGACGCGAGAAAGAGACCTGGGTGTGGACATAACACCTAATCTATCTCCTGAGGCACATATAAATAGGATAACGACAGCAGCGTACTCTTCACTGGCAAAAGTTAGAACATCATTCAGAAACCTAAGTAAGGAGGCATTCAGGGAGCTTTACACTGCCTACGTGTGGCCACCTGCTCATCATGGGGGACTTCAATCACGGCAGGATTGATTGGGAGAACAAGGAACCGCATGGAGGCGAGGATACGTGGAGAGCCAAACTACTGGAGGTGGCGACTAGAAACTTCTTAACCCAGCATGTCAGAGAACCCACAAGGATGAGAGGAAATGACGAACCAGCGAGACTCGACCTGGTTTTCACCCTGAACGACTCTGACATAAGAGAAATCAGTTTTGAGGACCCAGTAGGAATGAGCGACCACAGTGTATTGGTGTTTGAGTACCTGATTGAAGAAGGGTTATTGAACTCGAGGAGGGATACCGAAACCAAAAGGTTAGCATACCGAAAGGGAAACTATGAGGAGATAAAAAAATGCCTAGCAGATATAGCATGGGAAACAGAGCTCAGGGAAAAGACGGCCCAAGATATGATGGAATACATCACGCAAAAATGCAAGGACGCAGCAAACAAGTTTCTCCCAGTCCAAAAGGAAAACAGTGAAATGAAGATGAGAAACCCATGGTTTAATCAGAGATGTAGGCTAGCTAAGCAGCAAAGTAAAAGGGCATGGAGAAACTATACGAATAACAGGACAATGGAGAGCAGAGAAAGATACCAGAATGCCAGGAATAAATATGTCAGGATGAGAAGAGAGGCAGAAAGACAATACGAAAATGACATCGCAAGCAAGGCAAAGACTCAGCCTAAATTGCTGCATAGCCACATCAGGAGAAAAACAACAGTAAAGGAACAGGTTATGAAATTAAGGATAGGGGCAGAAGGATTCACTACAAACGACAAGGAAGTGTGTGAGGAACTGAAAAAGAAATTCCAAGAGGTCTTCACCTTAGAGCAAGGAGAAATCCCAGAGATAAGAGAGGGAATAGCTAACCAGGAACCACTGGAACAGTTTGAGATTACCAGCGGGGAAGTAAGGAAGTGTTTACTAGAATTGGATGTGACAAAGGCTATAGGCCAAGATGGAATCTCCCCTTGGATACTAAAGGAAGGAGCAGAAGAACTGTGCCTCCCGCTCTCCATGGTGTATAACAAATCACTGGCAACAGGGGAACTGCCAGAAATTTGGAAAGCAGCTAACGTAGTCCCGATATACACGAAAGGGGATATACAGGAGGCACTGAATTACAGACCAGTGTCCCTAACCTGCATACCATGCAAGATGATGGAGAAGATTGTGCGAAGAAAGCTAGTGGAGCACCTGGAGCGAAAGAACTTTGTAACACAGCATCAACATGGATTCAGGGATGGCAGGTCCTGCCTCACAGGGTTGCTTGAATTCTGCGACCAGGCAACAAAAATAAGGCAAGAAAGAGAAGGGTAGGCAGACTGCATATTTTTGGAATGTCAGAAAGCCTTTGAAACAGTGCCACACAAGAGGCTAGTGAAAAAAACTGGAGTTGCAGGCTGGAGTGAAAGGGAAGGTACTCCGTTGGATACAGGAGTACCTAAGTAAAAGGAGACAACGAGTCAGTGTGAGGGGTGACGTCTCAGATTGGCGAGACGTTACGAGTGGAGTACCGCAGTGGTCAGTCCTTGGACCTATACTGTTTCTGATATATGTAAATGATCTTCCAGAGGGTATAGAATCGTTTCTCTCAATGTTTGCCGATGATGCAAAAATTATGAGGAGGATTGAAACTGAGGACGATAGTGGGAGGCTACAAGATGACCTAGACAGACTGAGTGAATGGTCCAACAAATGGCCGTTGAAGTTCAACCCGAGTAAATGCAAAGTAATGAAACTAGGCAGTGGAAATAGGAGGCCAAACACAGGATACAGAATAGGAGATGAGGTACTTAATGAAACGGACAGAGAGAAAGATCTACGAGTTGATATCACACAAAACCTGTCTCCTGAAGGCCACATAAAAAGAATAACGTTTGCGGCATATGCGAGGCTGGCTAACATCAGAACAGCGTTCAGGAACCTGTGTAAGGAATCATTCAGAATCTTGTACACCACATATGTAAGACCAATCCTGGAGTATGCGGCCCCAGCATGGAGCCCGTACCTTGTCAAGCACAAGACGAAGCTGGAAAAATTCCAAAGGTAGACCACTAGACTAGTCCCAGAACTAAGAGGCATGAGTTACGAGGAAAGGCTGCGGGAAATGCACCTTACGACACTGGAAGACAGAAGAGTAAGGAGAGACATGATCACAACCTACAAAATCCTCAGAGGAATCGACCGGGAAAACAAGGATAAACTATTCAACACTGGTGGAACGCGAACACGGGGACACAGGTGGAAACTGAGTCCCACATGAGCCACAGAGACGTTAGAAGGAACTTTTTCAGTGTCAGAGTAGTTAACGGATGGAATGCACTAGGCAGTGATGTGGTGGAGGCTGACTCCATACACAGTTTTAAATGTAGATATGATAGAGCCCAGTATGCTCAGGAATCTGTACACCAGTTGATTGACAGTTGAGAGGCGGGACCAAAGAGCCAAAGCTCAACCCCCGCAAGCACAAATAGGTGAGTACAAATTGGTGAGTACACACACACACACACACACTCATACACACACACACACACACACACACACACACACACACACACACACACACACACACACACACACACACACACACACACACACACACACACACACACATATATATATATATATATATATATATATATATATATATATTATTAAATATGACCGAAAAAGTAAGATTAATAATTCTAACACGAATTTTCTCAGTCTTTCGTACATTTCTTTTCACTGTTGGAGGTAATTCAAAAATCAATTCTCCAAAATTCATTTTTATTTCTAGTCTGACGCGACAAGAGCGCGTTTCGTAAAACTTATACATTCTCAAAGACTTTAGCGGAGGTTTCCACACTGCAGTCTACACTAAGGAAACGAAGATAGAAATGTGCCTAAATGCCAACAGCGACTGCCCAGACAGGTACAAGAGGAGTGTTGTTAACGCATATGTCGACCGTGCTCTAAGCCACAGCTCAGAATGGAAGCAAGTCGACGAAGAACTCTGTAGGGTAAGGCAGGTCCTATTCAACAACGGCTTCTCCAATGGTTTCGTCGAAGACATCATAAGAAGGAAAGTGAAACGCCATGCAACCTCTGAAGAGACAACTAACACAACACCTATACCCCCTATTAGACTATTTTACAGGAACTTCTTTTCCACAGCTCATAAAACAGAGGAAAGGTCCTGAAAGATATTGTTAATAGAAACGTTATCCCTACAGACAAAAATCAGAGGATACAACTGACGATTTACTATAAAACCAGAAAAACGGCCAGCCTACTCATGAGAAACTCTCCAGACACAAAGCAGAACGCTTTAAAAGAGACCAACGTCGTCTATGCCTTCAAATGCCCACTTGGGGACTGTAAGCTCCAAAAAACCCAGTATATAGGCAAGACAACAACATCTCTTTCTAGGCGTTTAACGATGCATAAACAACAGGGCTCCATTAAGGAACATATAATCTCTTCCCACAACCAAACCATCGCCAGAGAAATCCTAGTAAACAACACAGAAATCATCGATAGATACAGCGATAGCAGGCGGCTTGATGTTTGCGAGGCACTACACATTAAGAAGTCAACACCAGCAATCAACAGCCAATTAATGCACAACTATATTCTACCCACCTCAAGACTCCGCTCCAATATAGAAGCATCAAGAAATATGGACCAATAGGCTTTCTACAATCACTTCCATATCAATACCCATTGTTTCGTGTTCTGTCTTGTGTTGATGAAATTAATACCCTATTAATGCCACCTCTTGTTCTGTCTTGTGTTGATGAAATTAATACCCTATTAATGCCACCTCACCCCATCCACCTCACTCAAATGTAGATATAAACAAAATCGGAGATGTGTAAGTTCTATTCAGTTGTGTATTTGTAAACTAAAGTCTTTGAGAATGTAATAAGTTTTAGGAAACGCGTTCGTGTCGCGTCAGACTAGAAATAAAAATGAATTTTGGAGAATTGATTTTTGAATTACCTCCAACAGTGAAAAGAAATGTACGAAAGATTGAGAAAATTCGTGTTAGAATTATTAATCTTACTTTTTCGGTCATATTTAATAATATATGTCTACAGGAAAGACTGCTACCAAAATATACTAATATATATATATATATATATATATATATATATATATATATATATATATATATATATATATATATATATATATGTCGTACCTAGTAGCCAGAACGCACTTCTCAGCCTACTATGCAAGGCCCAATTTGCCTAATAAGCCAAGTTTTCATGAATTAATTGTTTTTCGACGACCTAACCTACCTAACCTAACCTAACCTAACTTTTTCGGCTCCCTAACCTAACCTAACCTATAAAGATAGGTTAGGTTAGGTTAGGTAGGGTTGGTTAGGTTCGGTCATATATCTACGTTAATTTTAACTACAATAAAAAAAAATTGACCTCATACATAATGAAATGGGTAGCTTTATCTTTTCATAAGAAAAAAAATTGAGAAAATATATTAATTCAGGAAAACTTGGCTTATTAGGCAAATTTGGCCTTGCATAGTAGGCTGACAAGTGCGTTCTGGCTACTAGGTACGACATATATATATATATATATATATATATATATATATATATATATATATATATATATACATATATATATATATATATATATATATATATATATATATATATATATGTCGTACCTAGTAGCCAGAACGCACTTCTCGGCCTACTATGCAAGGCCCGATTTGCCTAATAAGCCAAGTTTTCCTGAATTAATATATTTTCTCTAATTTTTTTCTAATGAAATGATAAATCTACCAATTTCATTATGTATGAGGTCAATTTTTTTTTTATTGTAGTTAAAATTAATGTAGATATATGACCGAACCTAACCTAACCTAACCTATCTTTATAGGTTAGGTTAGGTTAGGTAGCCGAAAAAGTTAGGTTAGGTTAGGTTAGGTAGGTTAGGTAGTCGAAAAACAATTAATTCATGAAAACTTGGCTTATTAGGCAAATCGGGCCTTGCATAGTAGGCTGAGAAGTGCGTTCTGGCTACTAGGTACGACATATATATATATATATATATATATATATATATATATATATATATATATATATATATATATATATATATATATATATATATATATATACATATATATATATATATATATATATATATATATATATATATATATATATATATATATATAAAATTTGTGAGGGTACCACCTCTGGTGCCAATGTGGGGACCAATAGCCTCGGAGAAGAAAATAAAAAGTATTCAGAGGAGACCTTGTGGGTTCTCACTGAAGACTAATATTATCTAATCCTACCACAGAGGGGAGCCGAGCGGACAGCACGCTGGACTTGTGATCCTGTGGTCCTGGGTTCGATCCCAGGCGCCGGCGAGAAACAATGGGCAGAGTTTCTTTCACCCTATGCCCCTGTTACCTAGCTGAAAAAATAGGTACCTGGGTATTAGTCAGCTGTCACGGGCTGCTTCCTGGGGGTGGAGGCCTGGTCGAGGATCGGGCCGCGGGGACACTAAAAAAGCCCCGAAATCATCTCAAGATAACCACCCCCATTCTTTTGTATGTACACATATATATTTGCTTTATTTGAACTTTGTTACAAAATAGGAGTTACATATGGGTTACAAAGATGGTTGTCATAGGTTGTCGAGTTCCTCCAGCTCCTCAGGTGGCGGGTAGGAACCCTGAATGCAGTGCGCATTTCCCCTCTGTATCGCCACGCTGAGGCGCTGGAAAAGAAGGTTTGCTGGCAGCTCTAGGATCCCTTGTTGTTTCAATGAGCATAGAACGCAGTTCCTTCAAAAAACTCATAGCACTTTTAGCCAGGCGCCGAGTGTCACAGAAGCAATGGGGAGAAAATTGTAGTGGTGATCCAGTTCTCTTTACTTACGGTGTTAATGTAGGTGTTAGCCAGGGTTATATATATATATATATATATATATATATATATATATATATATATATATATATATATATATATATATATATATATATATATATATATAAATATATATATATATATATTAATTAAACCAGTGGTGGTACCCCTATGTATATATATATATATATATATATATATATATATATATATATATATATATATATATATATATATATATATATATATATATATATATATATATATATATATATATATATATATATATATATATATATATATATATATATATATATAAGACTTTAGTTTACACATACACAACTGAATAGAACTTACACATCTCCGATTTGTTTATATCTACATTTGAGTGAGGTGGATGGGGTGAGGTGGCATTAATAGGGTATTAATTTCATCAACACAAGACAGAACAAGAGGTGGTATTAATAGGGTATTAATTTCATCAACACAAGACAGAACACGAAACAATGGGTATTGAATAGAAGTGTTTGTAGAAAGCCTATTGGTCCATATTTCTTGATGCTTCTATATTGGAGCGGAGTCTTGAGGTGGGTAGAATATAGTTGTGCATTAATTGGCTGTTGATTGCTGGTGTTGACTTCTTGATGTGTAGTGCCTCGCAAACGTCAAGCCGCCTGCTATCGCTGTATCTATCGATGATTTCTGTGTTGTTTACTAGGATTTCTCTGGCAATGGTTTGGTTGTGGGAAGAGATAATATGTTCCTTAATGGAGCCCTGTTGCTTATGCATCGTTAAACGCCTAGAAAGAGATGTTGTTGTCTTGCCTATATACTGGGTTTTTTGGAGCTTACAGTCCCCAAGAGGGCATTTGAAGGCATAGATGACGTTAGTCTCTTTTAAAGCGTTCTGTTTTGTGTCTGGAGAGTTTCTCATGAGTAGGCTGGCCGTTTTTCTGGTTTTATAGTAAATCGTCAGTTGTATCCTCTGATTTTTGTCTGTAGGGATAACGTTTCTATTAACAATATCTTTCAGGACCCTTTCCTCTGTTTTATGAGCTGTGGAAAAGAAGTTCCTGTAAAATAGTCTAATAGGGGGTATAGGTGTTGTGTTAGTTGTCTCTTCAGAGGTTGCATGGCGTTTCACTTTCTTTCTTATGATGTCTTCGACGAAACCATTGGAGAAGCCGTTGTTGACTAGGACCTGCCTTACCCTACAGAGTTCTTCGTCGACTTGCTTCCATTCTGAGCTGTGGCTGAGAGCACGGTCGACATATGCGTTATCAACACTCCTCTTGTACCTGTCTGGGCAGTCGCTGTTGGCATTTAGGCACATTCCTATGTTCGTTTCCTTAGTGTAGACTGCAGTGTGGAAACCTCCGCTCTTTTCCATGACTATTACATCTAGAAAGGGCAGCTTCCCATCCTTTTCCATCTCGTAAGTGAAACGCAACACGGAACTCTGCTCAAATGCCTCCTTCAGCTCCTGCAGTTGTCTGACATCAGGTACCTGTGTAAAAATGTCGTCAACATACCTGCAGTATATGGCCGGTTTCAAGTTGTTCATGTCGACTAAGACTTTTTGCTCGATGGTACCCATGTAGAAGTTTGCAAACAGGACACCTAGGGGAGAACCCATGGCGATCCCATCTACTTGCTTATACATGTGCCCATCCGGGCTCAAGAAGGGTGCCTCCTTAGTACAAACTTGGAGTAGTTTCCTCAGAGTATTTTCTGGTATGTCAAGAGGAGTACAGGCTGGATCACGATACACTCTGTCGGCTATCATCCCGATTGTCTCGTCCACAGGTACGTTGGTAAACAGCGATTCTACGTCCAACGAGGCTCTTATCCCTGTGGCCCGTGTGCCCCGCAGTAAGTCAACAAATTCCTTTTGAGACTTCAGGCTGAAGGCACAAGGAACATAAGGAGTCAGCAGGCCGTTGAGTCGCTTCGCCAGTCTGAACGTGGGTGTGGGTATCTGGCTAATGATTGGCCGAAGTGGGTTTCCAGGCTTGTGTGTCTTGACATTTCCATAAGCATATCCAGGTTTATATTCCCCAATGATCTTTGGCAGGTGGAGTCCGGATTTCTTGGCGTTCACAGTTTCGATCAGTTTGTTGACCTTTGCTTTTAATTCGGCTGTAGTGTCCTTCGTTACCCTTTGGAACTTAGTTTGGTCAGAGAGTATGATGTTCATTTTCGCCAGATATTCGTCTTTTTTAAGAATGACATATATTGGCGACTTGTCACCTCTCCTGACAACTATCTCCTTGTTCTCACGAAGGCTTTTAGCTGCCGCTTTGAGCTCGGGGGACAG
Organism: Procambarus clarkii; assembly: GCF_040958095.1. Lineage (NCBI taxonomy): Eukaryota > Metazoa > Arthropoda > Malacostraca > Decapoda > Cambaridae > Procambarus > Procambarus clarkii. The sequence goes on from NC_091201.1 coordinate 18,222,865, forward strand.
TATGGTGCTTCTGTAATTGCCTCGATTCTTTCCTCCTTCTGCAATAAGTTCTGCTTGTAAGGTATCTTTGGTGGTGACCTTCTTTTGTGTCTCAAGGTCGAATATGTCGTCCAACAGAATTTCCAACTCTACTTTCCGGGCCATCTCACTCGGTCTGGACATAACATGGCAGTTTATGCCCAGATTTAGGAGAGTGACTTGGTCCTCAGTGAGGTTAATTCCTGCAAGGTTCAGGAAGCCATCTCTTGGTCGTGGAATTGCCATAGGTCCTCCATAGAATGTTGTTAGTTTCTTGATAATCCTTGTTTCAGTGCTGAGGTGATGTTGGTCTGTGAGGATGTCGAGGTGTTGTTCAATGCGGGTACGGATACTTTCGTCGATGTTGCTATTTCTCCACTCGTTTGTAGCATGAAGTAGTTGCGTTTTGTTGTCTTTGATTTCATTCTCTGCCTTGTATATCTGATCACGAATCAGATCCTGGCGATATTTTATCGTGAAGGCTTGATTCCTTGCTACTGGGTCGTGCGCTTTAATATTAGTATATTTTGGTAGCAGTCTTTCCTGTAGACATATATTATTAAATATGACCGAAAAAGTAAGATTAATAATTCTAACACGAATTTTCTCAATCTTTCGTACATTTCTTTTTACTGTTGGAGGTAATTCAAAAATCAATTCTTCAAAATTCATTTTTATTTCTAGTCTGACGCGACACTTGAGCGCGTTTCGTAAAACTTATTACATTTTCAAAGACTTTACACATACACAACTGAATAGAACTTACATATCTCCGATTTGTTTATATCTACATTTGAGTGAGGTGGATGGGGTGAGGTGGTATTTAATAGGGTATTAATTTCATCAACACAAGACAGAACACGAAACAATGGGTATTGAAATGGAAGTGATTGTAGAAAGCCTATTGGTCCATATTTCTTGATGCTTCTATATTGGAGCGGAGTCTTGAGGTGGGTAGAATATAGTTGTGCATTAATTGGCTGTTGATTGCTGGTGTTGACTTCTTAATGTGCAGTGCCTCGCAAACGTCAAGCCGTCTGCTATCGCTGTATCTATCGATGATTTATGTGTTGTTTACTAGGATTTCTCTGGCGATGGTTTGGTTGTGGGAAGAGATTATATGTTTCTTAATGGAGCCCTGTTGCTTATGCATCGTTAAACGCCTAGAAAGAGATGTTGTTGTCTTGCCTATATACTGGGTTTTTTGGAGCTTACAGTCCCCAAGAGGGCATTTGAAGGCATCGACGACGTTGGTCTCTTTTAAAGCGTTCTGCTTTGTGTCTGGAGAGTTTCTCATGAGTAGGCTGGCCGTTTTTCTGGTTTTATAGTAAATCGTCAGTTGTATCCTCTGATTTTTGTCTGTAGGGATAACGTTTCAATTAACAATATCTTTCAGGACCCTTTCCTCCGTTTTATGAGCTGTGGAAAAGAAGTTCCTGTAAAATAGTCTAATAGGTGGTATAGGTGTTGTGTTAGTTGTCTCTTCAGAGGTTGCATGGCGTTTCACTTTCTTTCTTATGATGTCTTCGACGAAACCATTGGAGAAGCCGTTGTTGACTAGGACCTGCCTTACCCTACAGAGTTCTTCGTCGACTTGCTTCCATTCTGAGCTGTGGCTGAGAGCACGGTCGACATATGCGTTAACAACACTCCTCTTGTACCTGTCTGGGCAGTCGCTGTTGGCATTTAGGCACATTCCTATGTTCGTTTCCTTAGTGTAGACTGCAGTGTGGAAACCTCCGCTCTTTTCCATGACTGTTACATCTAGAAAGGGCAGCTTCCCATCCTTTTCCATTTCGTAAGTGAAATGCAGCACGGAACTCTGCTCAAATGCCTCCTTCAGCTCCTGCAGATGTCTGACATCAGGTACTTGTGTAAAAATGTCGTCAACATACCTGCAGTATATGGCTGGTTTCAAGTTCATGTCGACTACGACTTTTTGCTCGATGGTACCCATGTACAAGTTTGCAAACAGGACACCTAGGGGAGAACCCATGGCGACCCCATGGGCTAAATATAAAACTTACTCCTAACAATACGTTTTCAAAACAAGATTTATATTTATGCAAGAAATTACGATACAGAATCAATATTCATAGTCATAATAATTTAGTAAAGCAAATTAGACATTGAAATATTATAAGTGTTTCACGAGCATGTGATTAAATTCGCGATCATTTTCTAAAAAGTTATCTTGAGTGCCAGTGGAGAAAAATATGCTTGAGGGCATATTATGGTTAGGAGGACGAAAGAACTTCGTTTAGGTGACCAATAACTGTATACATGACAACCAAATAGTTATGTGTAATTCGTTTTACACGGTGCCATAGCTTCCCCACCCATAGGCACTTATGTTTCAAGAAAGTGCCCGATGAATGAACACTTGTGAGGTGACTAAGCTTCTGTCTCTTCAAGATTCACGCAGAACTATGCGGTGCTGAGAAACAATAAAACAAAAATTAATATTCCAAGCATTATATAATATAGCACCAGTTGCGTGAGGCATGAGAGTGAATGAGTGCCAATCTTTATTATAGTATTATTATAGTGTGAAAACTGAGGTTGATCATTTACCAAAAAATAACTAAATCTCCTAAAAATTAAAGATTCAGATATTTTACCCAAGTTTACGAAGTAGTTTTACTTCTAGGGTAAAACTCTACATAAATACAGGGAAAATGAATACGATTTATATAAGCTCACTTTCTCCTAGATTGCTTGTCACACCTAAATGTTCATTATGTGAAGAATTAACAATAAAATTTTTACTTTCATTTTCCTTGTCTTAGATCATCCTTCTCCAGCTAATGATATAATGTTGTGTGTACCGTCGGATCATCGTCCTGCTGGTGGGTCTGGCAGCAGCAATGCCTCAACCAGAAGCTGACCCTAAAGCTGGCTTCGGTGGCTTAGGTCTCGGTCTCCCAGGTCTTGGTTACGGTCTCGGAGGTGGCTACGGTCTCGGAGGAGAATTTGGTCTCGGAGGAGGATATGGTCTCGGAGGTCTCGGCTACGGAGGATATGGTCTAGGAGGCCTTGGAGGTTATGGTCTTGGCGGCGGCCTGTACGGCTAAGAGACCAGACCTTATTCCTGTAATATGAGCATATTCATGTGTATAAGAATTATATATCCTCTGGATAATACAAATAAAATTACCTCTCCATCATGTATCAATACTGCATATCATCATTAGGAAAATAAACTTCTGAGCATCTGAAATTTTTTTGTCTGTTAAAATCCTCAATACACTGTGCATGTTTACTAGTTTGTGTGATCATGTGAATTCACTTCCTTGTATGATTTCGCCTGTATTAATTCAGAGAAATATATAATCAATAATAAAATTAAGTAATGTTAAGTTAAAATTAAGGAACATATAATCTCTTCTCACAAACAAACCATCAAAAGAGAAATCTTAGCAAACAACACAGAAATCATCGATAGATACAGCGATAGCAGGCGGCTTGACGTCTGCGAGGCACTACACATCAAGAAGTCAACACCAGCAATCAACAGCCAATTAATGCACAACTATATTCTACCCACTTCAAGACTCCGCTCCAATATAGAAGCATCAAGAAATATGGACCAATAGGCTTTCTACAATTACTTCCATTCAATACCCATTGTTTCGTGTTCTGTCTTGTGTTTGAATTTAATACCCATTCAATACCCATTGTTGAAAGTTTGTTTTCACCTCATCGACCTCACCCAAATGTAGATATAAAATCGAAGATGTGTAAAGCTCTATTCAGTTTCAGTTGTGTGTTTGTAAACTAAAGTCTTTGAAAATGTAATAAGTTTTACGAAACGCGCTCAAGTGTCGCGTCAGACTAGAAATAAAAATGAATTTTGGAGAATTGATCTATGAATTACCATCAACAGTGAAAAGAAACGTAAGAAAGATCGAGAAAATTCGTGTTAGAATTATTAATCTTAATTTTTCGGTCATATTTAATAATATATATATATATATATATATATATATATATATATATATATATATATATATATATATATATATATATATATATATATATATATAATGTCGTACCTAATAGCCAGAACGCACTTCTCAGCCTACTATGCAAGGCCCGATTTGCCTAATAAGCCAAGTTTTCCTGAATTAATATATTTTCTCTATTTTTTTTCTTATGAAATGATAAAGTTACCCATTTCATTATGTATTAGGTCAATTTTTTTTATTGGAGGTAAAATTAACGTAAATATATGACCGAACCAAACCAACCCTACCTAACCTAACCTATCTTTATAGGTTAGGTTAGGTTGGGTAGCTGAAAAAGTTAGGTTAGGTAGGTTAGGTAGACGAAAAAAAATTAATTCATCAAAACTTGGCTTATTAGGCAAATCGGGCCTTGCATAGTAGGCAGAGAAGTGCGTTCTGGCTACTAGGTACGACATATATATATATATATATATATATATATATATATATATATATATATATATGTATATATAAATGTGATGGGAAAGTATTGGAGTGGTGATGTTCGGCCGTCCTACCATGGCAGGTGTCAATGCCTAGTCACACTTACAAAAAAAATAGACTGCTTGCCTGTTTTCTGTCTGTCAGTGGAAAAGTCAGGGAAGACACGCAAAACACAAAATATGAATAATGAAACTTTAATTAATCTAGAAAACAAATTATAAACAAAGACAATCCCTTGGCAATGTACAGTGCAAAAGAACGAGTCAAAAACAATATAACATAAATGAATAATAGGGATGAAGTTACTCTACAATAATATAACGTTTAAAGGTGAAAAATAATTAGGTGCTGAGAATATTAGCGCTAGCTGCGAAACATCCAGCAGATATACAGCGTATATCAGTTAGTTGTTCACTGCTTGAGAGCACAAGGATATTCTGACTTCAATGGCAGGATCAAGCCTAGACATCGACTCAGGTAGAGGGCGCTGAGGTGCAATGTGTAGGTATCCAGTCGGCAAGTCACCAATCAGGAGCAGGCAGGCTGGGAAGGGTAGTTGGATGGTTGATAACGAGCCGGCGTGGAGGGAGTGGAATAGTGGGTGAGTCTTGGATACGTTTTGCCTCCTGATCAAAACGTTTTGTGCTACTGGTAGACGTATCTTGAAGGTAGCATCTTAATCTTGTATAAAATACATAACTTCATGTAGAGAAGAGCAGGCTCAATCTCTCTTGAAAGAGATAATCGTCACAACTCTCCTCCGAAGCCTGCACTTACGGGTGAAGTTACGTCTTCAGGTGGTAGAATAGTAGGTGGAGCTGTCTCTACCTCATAAACTCTGGAGAGGGCGTCTGCTATGATGTTGTCAGAACCATTGATGTAGAAGATCTCCAGGTTGAAATTCTGCGGATATAAAGCCCACCGTAGAAGCCGTTGATTGTTGAATTGGGCTTGCTGCAGGAAGCGTAGGGGATTGTGGTCCAAGCAGATGGTGATAGACCGAGCACCTTGCAGGTATGATTCAAAGTGCTGCAAGTTCAGGACGATGGAGAGTAGCTCCTTTTCGATCGTGCTGTAATTCTTCTGGTGGGTTTTTAACTTGTAGCTGTAGTAGCTAACAGGTAAAACATCCTCGCCTCGTTGTTGCATCAGGACACCCCCGATGCCGGTACCACTGGCGTCGACAAGGAGGATGAAAGGCTTCGTGATATCTGGCGAGGCGAGAATAGGATTAGAACAGAGCAGGAATTTAAGTTGTTCAAAAGCAATGATCTGCTGAATGGTCCAATTATACCGTTGCTTGGTGCTGGTTAACGTGATCAATGGTGTCGCCAACGTACTAAAATTCTTCACAAACCTACGGTAGTAGGAGGCAAGACCAAATAAGCGCAGGAGCTGCTTCCTGGTGGTAGGCTGTGGGTAATGCTTGATGGCTTGGGTATGTATGTTTAATGGAGTTATGCTGCCACTCCCTATCTGATGACCTAGATAACGCACTTTACTTTTGGCAAAGGTGGACTTGCCCAAGTTGATGGTGAGGCCGGCTGTCAGGAGCTTGGCAAACAATCGTTGCAGCTGGAGCAGATGTTCGCTCCAGGTGTTGGTTGCCACAACGATGTCATCCAAGTAGGCGTAGGTGTTATCTAAGCCCTGGATGACGCGGTTGACAGCTCGCTGGAAGGTGGCCGGGGCATTACATAGTCCAAATGGAAGGCGTTCGTATCTGTAAAGGCCAAAGGGAGTGGTAAAGGCAGATATTTCCTTAGCTCGCTCTGTCAAACATACTTGGTAGTATCCCTTGAGTAAGTCTAACTTTGATAGATATCGAGCATTACCAATGGCGTCAAGGATGTCATCTATTCTAGGTAATGGATAAGCATCCTTGATAGTCACAAGATTCAATTTCCGGTAATCAGTACACAACCTCACTTTACCTTGCGGTTTCGGCACCAAGATGAAGGGTGAGGCCCAAGGGGACTCACAAGGGGTGGCCAGCCAATGATCCAGGAGGTACTGTACCTCTGCACGCATGACTTCCTTTTTGCTCGGGCTGATTCTGTAGAAAGGTTGACGAATCGGACGGGTGTCAGGGAGTAGTTGGATGTCGTGCTGAACCACATTACACTCCTGTGGATCATCGCTGAACAACTTCTGATGTTCCTTGAAGATTCTGATGAGAGGAGCACTATTACTGTCCTGCAAATAGGTATGAAGATCATTAAGGATTTCCGAGTTGGAAGGCACTTACTCAGCATTAGTGTTTTCGGGAGGAGAAGCCGGGAAGGTCTCACTGAGGAGGTATGGACCTTTAAAGATAGATAATGATACCAACACAGTAGGGGGAGTACCTTGATACTGCTTCAGGAGGTTGACGTGGCACAATTGGGTCTTCCGCCGCCTATCTGGAGTCTCAAGAACGTAGTTGTGATTGTTTCTGCACTCCTTGATGCGGTAAGGTCCTGAAAACTTGTTTTGCAATGGAGAACCTGGGATAGGAAAATATGCCAACACGAAGTCTCCTGGTTTAAATTTCCTTAGTTTGCTGCGTTGGTCAAAATTAGTCTTCATCCTCTCCTGAGCTTTTAATAGATTGTCATTAGCAAATTTACGTACTCTATAGAATGTGTTTTAAGTTTTGAAGAAACTGGGGCACATTCTGAGGGTCACTGAAGGTGGCATTACATAGAGAGTCTTTGAAAGCTTTGAGAGGAGCATGGCACTTACGTCCGTAGAGCATCTCATAAAGAGATACTCCTAGAGACTCATTGGGGAGACTTCTGAAAATGCACATAATGAGGTCAAGTTGTTTATCCCAGTCCTCAAGGTTTCATTGCAAAATTTCTTTAGGAGTGCTTTAATAGTCTGATGACTACGTTCAAGAGAACCCTGTTAAGCAGGATGATAGGGGCTGGACAGTACCTGTGTGATGTTGAACTCCTCCAGTGTCTTCTTGAAGAGATCACTGGTGAAGTTGGTGCCACAGTCACTTTGAACCTCTCTTGGAAATCCATACTGGGTGAAGATCTTCATTAGTTGTTTCACCACAGTATCAGCCGTAATGTTCTTTACTGGAACTGCTATGGGGAATCTGGTGGTAGGACACAAGATAGTTAGTATATAGGCGTTGCCAGAACTGGTCCGGGGTAAAGGACCAACACAGTCTATGATGAGTCTGTGGAAAGGTTTCGCAGGCACCTGAATAGGAGTCAATGGGGCCTGGGGAATATAGATGTTAGGTTTACCTGCCAACTGACATGTATGACGCTGTTGCACGTACTTTTTGACGTCCTTAACCATACCTGGCCAGTAGTAGTCTTGTCTGATTCCGTGGTAGGTTTTGTTAAAAGCATAGTGAGAAAGAGCTCCGTGGGCCAGGTGTAGAATATCGGGCCGTAGGCTGGTGGGAACCACTAGTTGTTCGACATTTGCCCAATCGTCGTCCTCCTTCAGCTTACTGGGTCTATCTGCAGTAGAGCAACTGATTCTCTAGGAAGAACCCAGGGATACTGTCAGGTTGAGTCTCAGCCTGGAAGAATAATGGTGTTAATGAAGGATCTTCCCTCTGTAACTTACGGAACTCCAACATAGTAAGATTCGGCAGTAGATTCTGATGGTCTTGAGGGACAGCGGTTGCAGTAGAGTCAGCTGGTTGCGGGTGTGCAGCTAGTGCACGGGTGGTCACCAAAACCGGAAGAGAAACTTTATCACTTTCTTGGACCTTTGCTGGAACATACTCAAAGATGGGAATGTCCACTACAGAGGTACACACCTGGGATTTGTCCATGATGATCACGTTGGACGGTTGCAAATCTTCTGCCAAGTCGTTGCCCAGGAGAAGTTGCACTCCAGACATGGGAAAAGGCTTCTCCCTGATGGCGACTTGGACTTCACCGGTCATAAAAGGACAATCCAGGTGGACTCTGGCGAGTGGATACGGAGTGGTAGCAGTGAGGTCAGTGATAAGGACGGTTTCCCCGGTGTAGGTGATATTAGGCACAGCTGGTTTCAATATTATGGACTGAAGAGCCGCTGTGTCCCTCAAGATCTTCAATTTGCAACGTCCCTCCGAATCTGTACCGTTGGTAGAGTCAGTTCCAGGATACAGGTGTTTGCTAAAGAGAGAAAGATCATTAATAGGAACACCAACATTCATCACGGGCTTACCGGACTTAGGAGGAGTCGGTTTGGGTTTAGTTGTTTCATTGCCTTTGCATTGAGCTTTCCCACATCTATCTATGGTATGTCCATAGAGTTTGCAATACTTACAATACAATTGAGAGCTTGCTTGATCTGTGCCTACTTTATCATAACTATACCAAGACTTCTTACTGGAAGGTGGTTCTGGTGTAAGCCGGTGGATGAGGCTGTAGGTGTCAGCTGATTTCGCACATTTCATGTAGTCGATTTCTTCTATATCTGCTAAATATAAACGGACGGAAAGGGGAACACGTCTCAAGAATTCCTCAACTAGCATGAGGTTGACGAGCTCTGAAAAGGTAGAGACATGTGCTGCTTCCAGCCATTTCATGAAATATCTTTTCTTGGTATTAGCAAATTCTAGAAAGGTGGTGTTACTTGCTGTTAGATAGTCACGGAATTTTCGTCTGTAGCTTTCAGTGGAGAGAAGGTAGGCGTCCAACACTGCTTGCTTCAGGTCCTGTTCTTTCCTGATTGCAGCTTCTCTTTCCCTCAGTTGTAAAGCTTCTTTTTGTTGTTGGAGGGCTTCTTTCGCCAGGGCAGCCTCTCTTGCTCTTCTTTCCTTATTGCAGCTTCTTCTTTCCTGATTTGTAGAGCTTCTTGCTGTTGCTCCCGCTCGAGTTTTGCAAGTTCGAGCTTGAGTTTCATAGTTGCCAGATCATGTTTATCTGCAATAGAATAAGTTTCGTGAGTTTCAGAGTCAATCTTCCCTTCATCTAAGAGTTGATCCATTATTAAGTTATGGAATTCATTTTTGTTGGCTCCATGAGGAACATCTAGTTGATACTCGTGTGCAAGAGTTTGTAACTCGATCCTCTTGGCACGACTTAAGGTCCCTATTTCACCTGCTGGATCGTTACGAAAAGCTAGGAGACGAAACATGGTGAAAAATAGCAAATAAATGTACAACGAATACTTGAGATATGGTAAGTGTCAGTAACAGGATAACGTGGCAACTGGTAACTACCCTGTGGAATTTAATATTTAACAATTAATGTTAATTTTAGAATGGTAAATGATTAGTCAATCAAAGCGCAGGAAATCTTGTACCCATTACTCAATGTAAGAGAATAAGGGCAAGAAAATCCTACTAAATAAATGAAACTGAGTTTCTAAAACAAATGAAACATTTAATTGCTCCAAAAGTAAATAAGGTAGTCCAAGAACGTAGGACTACCTTGCCGAGTCTCTATAAGACAGAAGCAAGGGTTTTCCCCACTAAATGAAATATGATACTTACAGAATTAGCGAACTTTGTGCTCTGAAAAAAGAAAGCTAATTCCCTACCTAAGTAAATATCATCATCTCTGACCGACGTTTAGGGGTGCAAGTGTCAACTGGTGACGAGAACTGCTGCTGAGGTCCCAACTCAGCAACGTAGTCCGTGCTAGACGAGCTATGGCCCTCTTTATCCTCCTTCGGTCGGATTGCAGAAGATAGGGTGATTTGACCAGAAGACAAACCAAAGTACCAGGGTACCCAAAATGATGATATGTCTGAGATTGAGAAATATCCTAGGGACAAAAGGTGGAAAACACGAGTAATAACACTGAGGGAGGGATGACCAATTAAGAGAATGACTGCGGCCTACAGTCACCACGTAATCCAAAGTTATCCAACACTCACTATATGCTACTCTCGGAATGCACAATACACACAGCACCATATAAATATTAAAAGTAATGAAAATATTGAAAAGCAACTGTATCAAAGCCAAGTACATTTAACAAAAACTGATGTTCTAGTACTAGTACCTGAGTGAGGCTCCGTGGACAGGCCCCCATTAAATGTGACGGGAAAGTGTAGGAGTGTATATGTTCGGCAGTCCTCCTAATGGCTGGTGTCAATGCCTAGTCACATTTACAAAAAAAAAGATAGACTGCCTGGCTGTTGTCTGTGGTAAATTAAGGGAAGACACGCAAAACACATAGTATGAACAACGAAACTTTAATTAATATTGAAAACAAATTATGAACAAAAGAATCCCTTGGCTATGTACACTGCAAACAAACAAGTCAAAAAATATAACATAAAAATTAAGAACAGGAATGACGTTACTCTATAATATAAAGACAGAAAAGTGATTAAACAGGTGCTGAGAATAAAGCGCTAGCTGAGAAACATCCACCTGATAGACAGAGCGTATATCAGTTAGTTGTTCACAGTTTGAGAGCACAAGATATTCTAACTTCAATGACTGGTTCAAGTCCAGACATCGACTAAGTAGAGGGCGCTGAGGTGCAAGTGTGCAGCCGGTGGGTCACCAATCAGAAGCAGGCAGGCTGGGAATAGTAGTTTGCTGGTTGATGACGGAGCCAGCATGGAGGGAGTGTGGAGTAGGGGGGAGTTTTGGGTACGTTTGCCTCCTGGTCAAAACGTTTTGTGCTACTGGTAGACGTATCTTGAAGGTAGCATCTTATTGTTGTATATATAAGTAACTTTATGTAGAGAAGAGCAGGCTCAATCTCTCTTCAAAGAGGTTATTGTCACAAATTATATATATATATATATATATATATATATATATATATATATATATATATATATATATATATATATATATATATATATATATATATATATATATATATATTAGTATATTTTGGTAGCAGTCTTTCCTGTAGACAAATATTATTAAATATGACCGAAAAAGTAAGATTAATAATTCTAACACGAATTTTCTCAATCTTTCGTACATTACGCTTCACTGTTGGAGGTAAATCAAAAATCACTTCTCCAAAATTCATTTTTATTTCTAGTCTGACGCGACACGGGCGCGTTTCGTAAAACTTATTACATTTTCAAAGACTTCACAAATACACAACTGATTAGAACTAGCGTTTCCCTGGTTTTATATCTACATTTGAGTGAGGTGGGAAGGGTGATGTGGCATTACATTTGAGTGAGGTGGGAAGGGTGATGTGGCATTAACACAAGACAGAACACTAGAGGATATTAATAGGGTATTAAAAGTATCAACACAAGACAGAACAGAAACAATGGGTATTGAATAGAAGTGTTTGTAGAAAGCCTATTGGTCCATATTTCTTGATGCTTCTATATTGGAGCGGAGTCTTGAGGTGGGTAGAATATAGTTGTGCAATAATTGGCTGTTGATTGCTGGTGTTGACTTCTTGATGTGCAGTGCCTCGCAAACGTCAAGCCGCCTGCTATCGCTGTATCTATCGATGATTTCTGTGTTGTTTACTAGGATTTCTCTGGCGATGGTTTGGTTATGGGAAGAGATTATATGTTCCTTAATGGAGCCCTGTTGTTTATGCATCGTTAAACGCCTAGAAAGAGATGTTGTTGTCTTGCCTATATACTGGGTTTTTTGGAGCTTACAGTCCCCAAGTGGGCATTTGAAGGCATAGACGACGTTAGTCTCTTTTAAAGCGTTCTGTTTTGTGTCTGGAGAGTTTCTCATGAGTAGGCTATCCTACTTCTCGTTGTCGAACCACCGGACTGCACTCTCCTGGGTGCCCCCATTGGCCCACGAGCAATCGAGGAGGTCCTGGCTGCAAAAATCACTGACCTAAAGAGAATGCAGGACAGGATTGACAAGATTGATGCCCATGATGCTCTCTTTCTCCTTACAAGATGCCTGTCTCTCCCTAAGTTGACCTACTTTCTGAGATGTTCTCCATCCTACAGCAGCCCTAAGTTAAATGTGTATGACACCCTTCTGAGGTCCATGCTGGTGAAAGTCCTGAACCTGCCATTGGACGACTCTCAGTGGGAGCAAGCAACCCTTCCTGTAAGACTCGGCGGCCTTGGTGTCCGCACAGCCTCCCAAATTGCTCTACCAGCCTTCCTTTCCTCCTCTCATGCATCGCACGACCTCGTCAGAGATATTTTACCTGCAACCCTGAGAGATTCAGCAGGAATACACGATCCTGCTTTCACTGAATGTTCAAATCAGTGGGATGTTCTTGCAGCCCCAGCAACCATTATAGAGCCAACAAAACAACACAAACAGTCCAGCTGGGACCACCCTCTAGTGGAAAAAGTAGCTGATGCCATGCTCAGCGTCGCAACATCAGACAAGGAGAAAGCCCGCCTCAGAGCAGTGCGTGCCCCCCATGCAGGAGACTTCCTCCTGGCAGTACCCATGTCTGCAATGGGCACGCGCCTAGATCCAGAATCCCTTCGTGTAGCAGTGGCCCTCCGCCTTGGTGCCCCAATTCACACTGAATACAAGTGTATTTGCAACAGGGTGGAAGCAGACCAATACGGACTGCATGGGTTGCATTGCGGAAGCACAAAGGGCTGGCATGCAAGACACAACGAGGTCAATGACATCATCAAGAGAAGCCTCGTCTCAGCTGGGTGCCCAGCGGAGAGAGAACCTCGCATCCTAGGGGTCCAAAACCCGGATTTCCCAGCACTTCGCCCTGATGGCATCACCATATACTCATGGAAGGAGGGTAGACAGTTGGTGTGGGACTACACATGTGTATCCACCCTGGCTGACACCTATGTACACTTCGGAGCTGATCAAGCAGGTGGGGCGGCCAACCACAGGGAAACAGCAAAATCACTCAAGTACAGGCGACTGGAAGGTCAATACCTCTTTGTTCCCATAGCGTCTGAGACGCATGGCCCCTGGGGCAAGAGTGCCTTGGGATTTCTCAAGGAATTGGGGTCCAAGCTCATTGACGTCACCAGAGACCCAAGGGCTTCCAGTTTTTTATTTCAGCGTCTCAGTGTGGCGATCCAGAGGGGAAATGCTTGCTGCGTCCTCGGTTCCTGTCCAGAAGCGGAGGAGCTTCAAGAGATCCATAACCTTTAGGCATTTGTCTTGTATGTTTTGTAACCTTTAAATACACAATAAAGGAAAAAAAAAAAAGGGAAGGGGGTGGTAGGAGAAAAGCACACAGAAACTGTATTGGAGGGGACCCACATTCCCTCCAATGCGTTATGTGTGGTTTCCTCCGAGGCTATGGGTCCCCCTTCTTCCAGCCAGAGGTGGTACTCCCTTCCATTTTTTAGTTATTTTTTTTAAAAAAAAAAAAAAAAAAAATATATATATATATATATATATATATATATATATATATATATATATTATTAAATATGACCGAAAAGGTAAGATTAATAATTCTAACACGAATTTTCTCAATCTTTCGTACATTACGCTTCACTGTTGGAGGTAAATCAAAAATCAATTCTCCAAAATTCATTTTTATTTCTAGTCTGACGCGACACGGGCGCGTTTCGTAAAACTTATTACATTTTCAAAGACTTTAGTTCACAAATACACAACTGATTAGAACTTACGTATCTCTGATTTTATATCTACAATTGAGTGAGGTGGGAGGGGTGATGTGGCATTAACACAAGACAGAACAAGAGGAGATATTAATAGGGTATTAAAAGTATCAACACAAGACAGAACACAAACAATGGGTATTGAATAGAAGTGTTTGTAGAAAGCCTATTGGTCCATATTTCTTGATGCTTCTATATTGGAGCAGAGTCTTGAGGTGGGTAGAATATAGTTCTGCAATAATTGGCTGTTGATTGCTGGTGTTGACTTCTTGATGTGTAGTGCCTCGCAAACGTCAAGCCGCCTGCTATCGCTGTATCTATCGATGATTTCTGTGTTGTTTACTAGGATTTCTCTGGCGATGGTTTGGTTGTGGGAAGAGATTATATGTTCCTTAATGGAGCCCTGTTGCTTATGCATCGTTAAACGCCTAGAAAGAGATGTTGTTGTCTTGCCTATATACTGGTTTTTTTGGAGCTTACAGTCCCCAAGTGGGCATTTGAAGGCATAGACGACGTTAGTCTCTTTTAAAGCGTTCTGTTTTGTGTCTGGAGAGTTTCTCATGAGTAGGCTGGCCGTTTTTCTGGTTTTATAGTAAATCGTCAGTTGTATCCTCTGATTTTTGTCTGTAGGGATAGTTAATAGAAACGTTATCCCTACAGACAAAAATCAGAGGATACAACTGACGATTTACTATAAAACCAGAAAAACGGCCAGCCTACTCATGAGAAACTCTCCAGACACAAAACAGAACGCTTTAAAAGAGACTAACGTCGTCTATGCCTTCAAATGCCCACTTGGGGACTGTAAGCTCCAAAAAACCCAGTATATAGGCAAGACAACAACATCTCTTTCTAGGCGTTTAACGATGCATAAGCAACAGGGCTCCATTAAGGAACATATAATCTCTTCCCACAACCAAACCATCGCCAGAGAAATCCTAGTAAACAACACAGAAATCATCGATAAATACAGCGATAGCAGGCGGCTTGACGTTTGCGAGGCACTACATATCAAGAAGTCAACACCAGCAATCAACAGCCAATTATTGCACAACTATATTCTACCCACCTCAAGACTCCGCTCCAATATAGAAGCATCAAGAAATATGGACCAATAGGCTTTCTACAAACACTTCTATTCAATACCCATTGTTTGTGTTCTGTCTTGTGTTGATACTTTTAATACCCTATTAATATCTCCTCTTGTTCTGTCTTGTGTTAATGCCACATCACCCCTCCCACCTCACTCAAATGTAGATATAAAATCAGAGATACGTAAGTTCTAATCAGTTGTGTATTTGTGAACTAAAGTCTTTGAAAATGTAATAAGTTTTACGAAACGCGCCCGTGTCGCGTCAGACTAGAAATAAAAATGAATTTTGGAGAATTGATTTTTGATTTACCTCCAACAGTGAAGCGTAATGTACGAAAGATGGAGAAAATTCGTGTTAGAATTATTAATCTTACCTTTTCGGTCATATTTAATAATATATGTCTACAGGAAAGACTGCTACTAAAATATACTAATATATATATATATATATATATATATATATATATATATATATATATATATATATATATATATATATGACTGAAAACTCACACCCCAGAAGTGACTCGAACCCATACTCCCAGGAGCAACGCAACTGGTATCTACAGGGACGCTTTAATCCGCTTGACCTTCACGACCGGACAAAAGGAAGTGATAGCCGAAGCTATTTGAACCACTTCCCCGCCGGCACTCGGATGGTAATCTTGGGCATAGCATTTTATCAAATCACCTCATTCTTTGGGGCACACGTGAGGAACACAAATCCGAACAAGCCTGAATGGTCCCCAGGACTATAAGCGACTGAAAACTCCCACCCCAGAAGTGACTCGAACACATACTCCCAGGAGCAACGCAACTGGTAACTACAGGGCGCCTTAATCAGCTTGACCATCACGGCCGGACAAAAGGAAGTGATAGCCGAAGCTATTTGAACCACTTCCCCGCCGGCAACTCGGATGGTAATCTTGGGCATAGCATTTCACCAAATCACCTCATTCTTTGGGGCACACGTGAGGAACACAAATGCGAACAAGCCTGAATGGTCCCCAGGACTATATGCGACTGAAAACTCCCACCCCAGAAGTGACTCGAACACATACTCCCAGGAGCAACGCAACTGGTAACTACAGGGCGCCTTAATCAGCTTGACCATCACGGCCGGACAAAAGGAAGTGATAGCCGAAGCTATTTGAACCACTTCCCCGCCGGCAACTCGGATGGTAATCTTGGGCATAGCATTTCACCAAATCACCTCATTCTTTGGGGCACACGTGAGGAACACAAATCCGAACAAGCCTGAATGGTCCCCAGGACTATATGCAACTGAAAACTCACACCCCAGAAAACTCACACTGTAGATACCAGTTGCGTTGCTCCTGGGAGTATGGGTTCGAGTCACTTCTGGGGTGTGAGTTTTCAGTCGCATATAGTCCTGGGGACCATTCAGGCTTGTTCGCATTTGTGTTCCTCACGTGTGCCCCAAAGAATGAGGTGATTTGGTGAAATGCTATGCCCAAGATTACCATCCGAGTTGCCGGCAGGGAAGTGGTTCAAATAGCTTCGGCTATCACTTCCTTTTGTCCGGCCGTGATGGTCAAGCGAATTAAGGCGCCCTGTAGTTACCAGTTGCGTTGCTCCTGGGAGTATGCGTTCGAGTCACTTCTGGGGTGTGAGTTTTCAGTCATATATATATATATATATATATATATATATATATATATATATATATATATATATATATATATATATATATATATATATATATATATATGTCGTACCTAGTAGCCAGAACGCACTTCTCAGCTTATTATGCAAGGCCCGATTTGCCTAATAAGCCAAGTTTACCTGAATTAATATATTTTATCTAATTTTTTTCTTATGAAATGATAAAGCTACCCATTTCATTATGTATGACGTCAATTTTTTTTTATTGGAGTAAAAATTACCGTAGATATATGACCGAACCTAACCAACCCTACCTAACCTATCTTTATAGGTTAGGTTAGGTTAGGTAGCCGAAAAAGTTAGGTTAGGTTAGGAGAGGTAGGTTATGTAGTCGAAAAAACATTAATTCATGAAAACTTGGCTTATTAGGCAAATCGGGCCTTGCATAGTAGGCTGAGAAGTGCGTTCTGGCTACTAGGTACGACATATATATATATATATATATATATATATATATATATATATATATATATATATATATATATATATATATATATATATATATATATATATATATATATATATATATATATGTCGTACCTAGTAGCCAGAACTCACTTCTCAGCCTACTATTCAAGGCCCGATTTGCCTAATAAGCCAAGTTTTCCTGAATTAATATATTTACTATAATTTTTTTCTTATGAAATGATAAAGCTACCCTTTTCACTATGTATGAGGTCAATTTTTTTTTATTGGAGTTAAAATTAACGTAGATATATGACCGAACCTAACCAACCCTACCTAACCTAACCTAACCTATATATATAGGTAAGGTTAGGTTAGGTAGCCAAAAAAAGCTAGGTTAGGTTAGGTTAGGTAGGTTAGGCAGACGAAAAAACATTAATTCATGAAAACTTGGCTTATTAGGCAAATCGGGCCTTGCATAGTAGGCTGAGAAGTGAGTTCTGGCTACTAGGTACGACATATATATATATATATATATATATATATATATATATATATATATATATATATATATGTCGTACCTAGTAGCCAGAACTCACTTCTCAGCCTACTATGCAAGGCCCGATTTGCCTAATAAGCCAAGTTTTACTGAATTAATATATTTTCTCTAATTTTTTGCTTATGAAATGATAAAGCTACCCATTTCATTATGTATGAGGTAAATTTTTTTTATTGGATTTAAAATTAACGTAGATATATGACCGAACCTAACCAACCCTACCTAACCTAACCTAACCTATCTTTATAGGTTAGGTTAGGTTAGGTAGCCGAAAACGTTAGGTTAGGTTAGGTTAGGTAGGTTAGGTAGTCGAAAAAACATTAATTCATGAAAACTAGGCTTATTAGGCAAATCTGGCCTTGCATAGTAGGCTGAGAAGTGAGTTCTGGCTACTAGGTACGACATATATATATATATATATATATATATATATATATATATATATATATATATATATATATATATATATATATATATATATATATTTATATATATATATATATATATTTATATATATATGTATATATATATATATATATATATATATATATATATATATATATATATATATATATATATAGTAGCCAGAACTCACTTCTCAGCCTACTATTCAAGGCCCGATTTGCCTAATAAGCCAAGTTTTCCTGAATTAATATATTTACTATATTTTTTTTCTTATGAAATGATAAAGCAACCCTTTTCTCTATGTATGAGGTCAATTTTTTTTTATTGGAGTTAAAATTAACGTAGATATATGACCGAACCTAACCAACCCTACCTAACCTAACCTAACCTATATTTATAGGTAAGGTTAGGTTAGGTAGCCAAAAAAAGCTAGGTTAGGTTAGGTTAGGTAGGTTAGGTAGACGAAAAAACATTAATTCATGAAAACTTGGCTTATTAGGCAAATCGGGCCTTGAATAGTAGGCTGAGAAGTGCGTTCTGGCTATTAGGTACGACATATATATACATATATATATATATATATATATATATATATATATATATATATATATATATATATATATATATATATATATATATATATATATATATATATGTCGTACCTAGTAGCCAGAACGCACTTCTCAGCCTACTATGCAAGGCCCGATTTGCCTAATAAGCCAAGTTTTCATGAATTAATGTTTTTTCGACTACCTAACCTAACCTAACTTTTTCGGCTACCTAACCTATAAAGATAGGTTAGGTAGGGTTGGTTAGGTTCGGTCATATATCTACGTTAATTTTAACTCCAATAAAAAAAAATTGACGTCATACATAATGAAATGGGTAGCTTTATCATTTCATAAGAAAAAAATTAGATAAAATATATTAATTCAGGAAAACTTGGCTTATTAGGCAAATCGGGCCTTGCATAATAAGCTGAGAAGTGCGTTCTGGCTACTAGGTACGACATATATATATATATATATATATATATATATATATATATATATATATATATATATATATATATATATATATATATGTATATATATATATATATGTATATATATATATATATGTATATATATATATATATATATATATATATATATATATATATATATATATATATATATACATATATATGTCGTACCTAGTAGCCAGAACGCACTTCTCAGCCTACTATACAAGGCCCGATTTGCCTAATAAGCCAAGTTTTCCTGAATTAATATATTTTCTCTAATTATTTTCTTATGAAATGATAAAGCTACCCATTTCATTATGTATGAGGTCAATTTTTTTTTATTTGAGTTAAAATTAACGTAGATATATGACCGAACCTAACCAACCCTACCTAACCTAACCTAATCTATCTTTATAGGTTAGGTTAGGTTAGGTAGCCGAAAAAGGTAGGTTAGGTTAGGTTAGGTAGGTTAAGTAGTCGAAAAACAATTAATTCATGAAAAATTGGCTTATTAGGCAAATCGGGCCTTGCATAGTAGGCTGAAAAGTGAGTTCTGGCTACTAGGTACGACATATATATATATATATATATATGTCGTACCTAATAGCCAGAACGCACTTCTCAGCCTACTATGCAAGGCCCGATTTGCCTAATAAGCCAAGTTTTCATGAATTAATTGTTTTTCGACTACCTAACCTAACCTAACCTAACTTTTTCGGCTACCTAACCTCACCTAACCTATAATGATAGGTTAGGTTAGGTTAGGTTCGGTCATATATCTACGTTAATTTTAACTCCAATAAAAAAAATTGACCTCATACATAATGAAATGGGTAGCTTTATCATTTCATAAGACAAAAATTATAGAAAATATAATAATTCAGGAAAACTTGGCCTATTAGGCAAATCGGGCCTTGCATAGTAGGCCGAGAAGTGCATTCTGGCTACTAGGTACGACATATATATATATATATATATATATATATATATATATATATATATATTATATATATATATACAGATATATATATATATATATATATATATATATATATATATATATATATATATATATATATATATATATATGTCGTACCTAGTAGCCAGAATGCACTTGTCAGCCTATTATGCAAGGCCCGATTTGCCTAATAAGCCAAGTTTTCCTGAATAAATTTATTTTCTCTAATTTTTTTCTTATGAAATGATAAAGCTACCCATTTCATTATGTATGAAGTCAATTTTTTTAATTGGAGTTAAAATTAACGTAGATATATGACCGAACCTAACCAACCCTACCTAACCTAACCTATCCTATCTTTATAGGTTAGGTTCGGTTAGGTAGCCGAAAACGTTAGGTTAGGTTAGGTTAGGTAGGTTAGGTAGTCGAAAAACAATTAATTCATAAAAACTTGGCTTATTAGGCAAATTGGGCCTTGCATAGTTGGCTGAAAAGTGCGTTCTGGCTACTAGGTACGACATATATATATATATTTTCCCCCGACACAAAGAATTATTATTAATATTTAATTATTATGCTTATATTATTTATATTCAGTTACACATAATTATCAAGACGGATATCATTTTGGCATATACAGTCAACACAATCAATACAAATTCTTTATAATTATCACAGGAGTCAGTGGCCACATTAAGACGCTGATGGCCACAAGGGCGAGGCTGGAGGGTGTGGCCTCCGGTCCCCCTCTCGTGCATGACGCCAGGTGTTGACTGTAACTGTTGATGTGTGTTTATCTCAGAGCAGGTGTTAATTTATACATATATAAGTATGCGTAAATACGGACTCGTGAATGTGCTGGATTTAGTAAGAGATTCAAGAAAATTTGGCACGAGAATATTTTCACATTGTTATACTGAAATATTATAGACGTCCCAGGTCCCATCGACCTTCAGTAACTTCGGCGATGATTAAAATTTTTCATTGCTTGGCTGCTGACCTTGTCAGGGTCACGTGACAACATTCTCAGCTCCGGGAAGCTGGAGTATAAATGGGACAGTCAGTCTCTTCACCTTCACACGCCTTCCTTCATCGCCCACGACAACACTGCAACCATGAAGGTTCTGGTGAGTACTAATACTCAACAATTACATGTGTAGTTTAGTAGATTACATTCAACCATGAAGGTTCTGGTGAGTTCTAATACTCAACAATTACATGTGCACTGTAGGGAAATAGTCAAACGTGAGTTCAATGTTTGATTAAATATGAAGGTTTTGGTACAGTGGCTAACCAAGAAACTTGCTTTCCTCTAAAAACTTTGCTAAATATAAAACTTACTCCTAACAATACATTTTCAAAACAAAATTTATATTTATGCAAGAAATTACGACACAGAATCAACAAACATAGTCATGATAATTTAGTAAAGCAAATCAGACATTGAAATATTATAAGTGTTTCACGAGCATGTGATTCGCGACCATTTTGTAAAAAGTTATCATGAGTGCCAGTGGAGAAAAATATGCTTAAATTCATATTATGGTTAGGAGGAGGAAAAAACTTCATTTAGGTGACCAATAACTGTATCCATGACAACCAAATAGTTACGTGTAATTCGTTTTGAAACGGTACCATAGCTTCCCCACCCATAGGCACTTACGTTTGAAGAAAGTGTCCGATCAATAGACACTTGTGAGGTGACTAAGGTTCTGTCACTTCAAGATTCACGCAGAACTATGCGGTGCTAGAAACAATAAAACAAAAATAAATATTCCAAGCATTATATAATATAGCACCAGTTGCGTGAGGCATGAGAGTGAATGAGTGCCAATCTTTATTATAGTATTATTATAGTGTGAAAACTGAGGTTGATCATTTACCAAAAAATAACTAAATCTCCTAAAAATTAAAGATTCAGATATTTTACCCAAGTTTTTGAAGTAGTTTTACTTTCAGGGTAAAACTTTACATAAATACAGGGAAAATGAATACAATTTCTTAAAGCTCACTTGTTCCTAGATTGCTTATCAAACCTAAATGTTCATTATGTGAAGAATTAACAATAAAATGTTTACTTTCATTTTCCTTCTCTTAGATCATCCTTCTCCAGCTAATGATATAATGTTGTGTGTACCGTCAGATCATCGTCCTGTTGGTGGGTCTGGCAGCAGCAATGCCTCAACCAGAAGCTGACCCTAAAGCTGGCTTCGGTGGCTTAGGTCTCGGTCTCCCAGGTCTTGGTTACGGTCTTGGAGGTGGCTACGGTCTCGGAGGAGGATATGGTCTCGGTGGAGGATATGGTCTTGGAGGTCTCGGCTACGGAGGATATGGTCTCGGAGGCCTTGGAGGTTATGGACTTGGCGGTGGCCTGTACGGCTAAGAGACCAGACCTTCCTCCTGTAATATGAGCATCTTCATGTGTATAAGAATTACATGTCCTCTCGCTAATACAAATAAAATTACCTCTCCATCATGTATCAATACTACATATCATCATTAGGAAAATAAACTTCTGAGCATCTGAAATTTTTTTGTCTCTGTTAAAAACCTCAATACACTTTGCATGTTTACTAGTTTACGTGATCATGTGAATTCACTTCCTTGCATGATCTCGCCTGTATTAATTCAGAGAAATATATAATCATTAATAAAATTAAGTAATGCCTTGATCCAAACATATTAGTTTGCACATTTTATTTTATTTTTACTACTTTTTCAACTATTTCGTTCAGCGTTCGGATTTGCACCTGTCATCCTCTAATTTTTTTTATGTGAACCAGAATGATCATCCAGTCCATTCTCGCGAACGTTTATCACCATCATCTATAATTTTGGAGCCGAAAATTGTCCAAGACTAAAGTAAACTTCTGGTGTACATACACCATGTAGTTGGGTTCACCTCTCAGTGTATTGTATTCTACCTGATCACAATACTCTCACTTAAGAATATTTTAGGCAATGGTTGTCGTTCAGCTTTTCCTAACTGAACAAGTCTTAGGGTGATCTTAACGTTCTCGTTTACTATATCTCGAATATTTTCATCTGCCAAATTGTTTTCCTCTGTTATTTGCGTTTAATGGAAAACATCTTAATGAAAATTAATAATAAACTCAATACATTTGCATTTATTTACACTCACACACACACCCACACACACACACACACACCCACACACACACACACAAATAATGTTTGATGAGCTGGAAAATCCGGGTACCAATGAAAGCACAAGCTTCATACATGGAACTCTGACAGTGGATGGGAAGAAGATTGTAATCTTGATACTCTACAATCCCCCACCAAACAGTAGAAGGCCCAGGCAGGAGTACGAGGACAGCAACAAGACATGTATGGATGAACTGCAGAGGGCAGCAACTTTAGCGCATAGAATGAGAGCGAAGCTGCTGGTCATGGGGGACCTAAATCACGGAGAGATAAATTGGGAAACGAGGAATCCCCATGGCGGGGAGGAGACCTGGGGAGCGAAGCTGGTAGACGTTATTGACAGGAATTTCCTAACACAGCATGTGAAAGAAGATACTAGGGAAAGAGGAGGGGATACGCCCAGCCTATTAGATCTCATTATCACTCAGAATGTAGAAGACATCGAGCAGTTGGAACATGAAATACCACTAGGAGCTAGTGACCATTGTGTCCTAGTCTTTGACTACATGATGGAGCTTAAAATTGTGACCAAAGGACAAGAGGTCCGGGAAAGGAGACTTGATTACAGAAAAGGGGACTACAGAAGGATAAGGGACTACCTGGGAGAAGTGCAGTGGGAGGAAGAACTTAGAGAAAAACAGTGCAAGGTATGATGAACCAAGTCATATTGAAATGCAAGGAGGCTGAAGATAGATTTATTCCAACAATAAAGGAAAAAAGCAGGAGGGAATATAATAACCCATGGTTTAATAGACAGTGTCAGGAAGCAAAGGTGAGAAGCAGGAGGGAGTGGAGGAAGTACAGAAGACAAAGGACAGAGGACAACAGGATTAGATGTAACAGAGCTAGGAATGATTACATTAACATAAGACGAGTGTCGGAAAGAAATTATGAGAACGATATTGCAGTCAAAGCGAAAAAGCAACCAAAATTACTACATAGCCATATAAGAAGGAAGATGTCAGTAAATGACCAAGTGACAAGACTGAGGAAAACAGAAGGGGCATATACAGAAAGCGACAAGGAAATCTGCGAGGTACTGAATGCAAAATTCCATGGAGTGTTCACAACCGAGCCTGAGCAGCTCCCATTGTTAGAAGAGATTACCCAAGATGAAAGACTATCGGATATAGAGGTGACAGCAGAGGATGTAATGAAACAGTTGACAACACTGGATGCAAATAAAGCTGTTGGACCAGACAAAGTATCACCGTGGATACTCAAAGAGGCAGCGCAGGCTCTCAGCGTGCCTCTGGCAATGATCTTTAATGAGTCACTTATGTCGGGAGAATTGCCCAGTTGCTGGAAGGAGGCAAATGTCGTACCGATTTTCAAAAAGGGTGATAGGGAGGAGGCACTTAACTACAGACCCGTATCACTGACAAGCATCCCCTGCAAAATACTTGAAAGAATAATTAGGCTAAGACTTGTTGAGCACCTGGAGAGCATTGGAATTGTAAACAAGCACCAACATGGGTTCTGGACAGGGAAATCATGCCTAACAAACCTTTTAGAATTCTATGATAAAGTAACAAGGATAAGGCAGGACAGAGAAGGCTGGGCAGACTGCATATTTCTTGACTGCCAAAAGGCCTTTGATACGGTACCGCACATGAGACTGCTATACAAACTTGAGAGGCAGGCAGGAGTAAGCGGAAAGGCCCTAGTATGGGTGAAGAACTACCTAACAGGAAGGAGCCAGAGGGTAATGGTAAGGGGCGAAAAGTCGGACTGGCGAACAGTAACAAGTGGAGTACCTCAAGGATCGGTGCTGGGACCAATCCTCTTTCTAATTTACGTAAATGATATGTTTACAGGAGTGGAATCATACATGTCAATGTTTGCAGATGACGCAAAATTAATGAGAAGAGTTGTGACAGACGAGGATTGTAGGATCCTCCAAGAGGACTTAAACAGGCTGCAGAGATGGTCAGGGAAATGGCTACTGGAGTTTAACACCAGTAAATGTAAAGTTATGGAAATGGGATCAGGTGACAGGAGACCAAAGGGACAGTACACAATGAAGGGGAACAGCCTACCTGTAACGATTCGAGAAAGAGACCTGGGAGTGGATGTGACACCTAATCTAACTCCTGAGGCACATATAAATAGGATAACGACAGCAGCGTACTCTACACTGGCGAAAATTAGAACTTCATTCAGAAACCTAAATGAGGAAGCTTTTAGGGCGCTTTACACTGCCTATGTGAGACCCGTCTTAGAGTATGCCGCGCCATCATGGAGCCCCCACCTGAAGAAACACATAAAGAAACTGGAGAAGGTTCAGCGGTTTGCGACGAGGCTTGTCCCAGAGCTACGAGGGATGGGATATGAAGAGCGGCTGAAGGAACTGAACCTTACGACACTAGAGAAAAGAAGGGAGAGAGGAGATATGATAGGGACATATAAAATACTCAGGGGAATTGACAAAGTGGAAATAGATGAAATGTTCACACGTAATAATAACAGAACGAGGGGACATGGGTGGAAACTGGAAACTCAGATGAGTCACAGAGATGTTAGGAAGTTTTCTTTTAGCGTGAGAGTAGTAGAAAAATGGAATGCACTTGGGGAACAGGTTGTGGAAGCAAATACTATTCATACTTTTAAAACTAGGTATGATAGGGAAATGGGACAGGAGTCATTGCTGTAAACAACCGATAGCTAGAAAGGCGGGATCCAAGAGTCAATGCTCGATCCTGCAAGCACATATAGGTGAGTATATAGGTGAGTACACACACACACACACACACACACACACACACACACACACACACACACACACACACACACACACACAACACACACACACACACACACACACACACACACACACACACACACACACACACACACACACACAACAAGGACAGAGACCGAATGATAAAGGTGGTTTTCATGAGCGAAATCGCGAAAGAGGAACTGCTAGCAAGGAAGTGTTGTCTAAAAGGTGTAGAGAAGTTCAAGAAAATATTCCTGCAGAGGGATATGACAAGGGAAGAGAGAATACGGACAGCAGACGCGAGGAAGGAGCGCAGGGAGAGAGAAGGAAATCAGAGTACCACAACCCAGAACCCTACAATCCCAGAGCGAAGTGGAGAACCCCCCTCAAACAGTGCAACAGCCACAGGGATTGGGGCACCACCCCCAAATTCTACCCAACAGACACCCAACCTGCCCCATCCCCTGTCAGCCCCCCACTAAGTACCCACCTAGGGCACCCTCCCCCCACCCACCCCCCTCCCCCCACTCACCCCCCTTCTCCCCCTCACCCCTCTCCCCAGGACCTCCCTTCCCCCCCATCCCCCATGCCCTCCCTTCTCCCACATGCCTTCCCGTCTCTCCCACCCCCATGCCCTCCCTTCCCCCCCTCCCCCCTAAGCCCCCCACTCTCCCCCACCCCACCTAAGTCTTCCCCTCTCCCCCACTCCCCTAAACCCTCCCCTCTTCCTCACCCACCTCAGCCCTCCCTTTTCCCCCACGCCCCCCAAGCCCTCCACCCTTTTCTCTCCCCCCAAGCCCCCCCATCTCCCCTATCCCCCACAGCCTCTCCTCCCCCCATGCTTCCCCAACCCTCCCTCTCTTACCCACCCCCTGTACCCTCCCCCTCTTATCCACCCCCTGTACCCTCCCCCTCTTATCCACCCCCTGTACCCTCCCCCTCTCCCCCACCACCCCAAGCCCTCCCTCCTTCACCAATCCCCCCGTGCCAGGTCCCCCCAGCTCCCACTCACCCCAGATCCCAAAGGTCCCCCCCAGAAAAGAAGCAGAAGAGAGTCAGTTTCAGGGTGATGTACTCGAACATAGATGGGATCACAAGCAAGACAAGTGAACTAAGGGAAAGAGCACAAGAAGTTAACCAAGATGTAATCGGACTCACTGAAACAAAACTCTCTGGAATCATAACGAATGCCGTGTTTCCCCAGGAGTATACAGTAATAAGGAAAGAGAGGGAAGGTAGAGGAGGAGGCGGAGTGGCCCTACTCATGAGAAGGGAATGGAGTTTAAAGGAGATGGCCATCCCGGGCTGTGAGGAGTTCAGAGACTACATAGCAGGCACCATAACAATGGGAGGACCAAGAATAGTAGTAGCAGTAATATACAACCCTCCACCAAATGACAGGAGACCCAGTCAAGAGTATGAAAACAACAACAAGGCAGTTAACACTATAATTGAGAGGGCAGCCTCTGCTGCCTGTAGAAATAGATCCCACCTGCTCATCATGGGCGACTTCAATCACGGAAAGATTGACTGGGAGAACAAGGAACCGCATGGAGGCGAGGATACGTGGAGAGCCAAACTATTGGAGGTGGTGACAAGCAACTTTTTAACTCAGCATGTCGGAGAACCCACAAGGATGAGAGGCAATGACGAACCAGCGAGACTCGACCTAGTCTTCACTCTGAACGACTCCGACATAAGAGAAATTGGTTTTGAGGACCCAGTAGGAATGAGCGACCACAGTGTACTGGTGTTTGAGTACTTGATTGAAGAAGGGTTATTGAACTCGAGGAGGGATACCGAAACCAAAAGGTTAGCATACCGAAAGGGAAACTATGAGGGGATAAGAAAATTCCTAACAGATATAGCATGGGAAACAGAGCTCAGGGGAAAGACGGCCCAAGATATGATGGATTACATCACGCAGAAGTGCAAGGACGCAGCGAACAAGTTTGTCCCAGTCCAAAAGGAAAACAGAGAAATGAAGATGAGAAACCCATGGTTTAATCAAAGATGTAGGCTAGCTAAGCAGCAAAGTAAAAGGGCATGGAGAAACTATAGGAATAACAGGACACTGGAGAGCAGAGAAAGATACCAGAATGCCAGGAATGAATATGTCAGGATGAGAAGAGAGGCAGAAAGACAATACGAAAATGACATCGCAAGCAAGGCAAAGACTCAGCCTAAATTGTTGCATAGCCACATTAGGAGAAAAACAACAGTAAAGGAACAGGTTATGAGATTAAGGATAGGGGCGGAAGGATTCACTACAAATGACAAGGAAGTGTGTGAGGAATTGAATAAGAAATTCCAGGAGGTCTTCACCTTAGAACAAGGAGAAATTCCAGAGGTAAGTGAGGGAATAGCTAACCAGGAACCACTGGAAGAGTTTGAGATTACCAGTGGGGAAGTAAGGAAGTGTTTACTAGAGTTGGACGTGACAAAGGCTATAGGCCCAGATGGAATCTCCCCTTGGGTTCTAAAGGAAGGAGCAAGAGAACTGAGCCTACCACTCTCCATAGTGTATAACAAATCACTGGCAACAGGGGAACTGCCAGATATTTGGAAAGCAGCTAACGTAGTCCCGATATACAAGAAAGGGGATAGACAGGAGGCACTGAACTACAGGCCAGTGTCCCTAACCTGCATACCATGCAAGCTGATGGAGAAGATTGTGCGAAAAAAACTAGTGGAGCATCTGGAGCGAAGGAACTTTGTAACACAGCATCAACATGGGTTCAGGGATGCCAGGTCCTGCCTCACAGGGTTACTTGAATTCTACGACCAGGCAACAAAAATAAGGCAAGAAAGAGAAGGGTGGGCAGACTGCATATTTTTGGATTGTCAGAAAGCCTTTGATACAGTGCCACACAAGAGGCTAGTGCGAAAGTTGGAGATGCAGGCTGGAGTGAGAGGGAAGGTACTCCGGTGGATAGAGGAATACCTAAGCAACAGGAGACAACGAGTCTGTGTGAGGGGTGAGGTCTCAGATTGGCGAGACGTCACAAGTGGAGTCCCGCAGGGGTCAGTCCTTGGACCTATACTGTTTCTGGTATATGTAAATGATCTCCCAGAGGGTATAGATTCGTTCCTCTCAATGTTTGCCGACGATGCAAAAATTATGAGGAGGATTGAAACAGAGGATGATAGTAGGAGGCTACAAGATGACCTGGATAGACTGAGTGAATGGTCCAACAAATGGCTGTTGAAGTTCAACCCGAGTAAATGCAAAGTAATGAAACTAGGAAGTGGAAACAGGAGGCCAGGCACAGGATACAGAATAGGAGATGAAGTACTTAATGAAACAGACAGAGAGAAAGATCTAGGAGTTGATATCACACCAAACCTGTCTCCTGAAGCCCACATAAAGAGAATAACGTCTGCGGCATATGCGAGGCTGGCTAACATCAGAACGGCGTTCAGGAACCTGTGTAAGGAATCATTCAGAATCTTGTACACCACATATGTAAGACCAATCCTGGAGTATGCGGCCCCAGCATGGAGCCCGTACCTTGTCAAGCACAAGACGAAGCTGGAAAAAGTCCAAAGGTATGCTACTAGACTAGTCCCAGAACTAAGAGGCATGAGTTATGAGGAAAGGCTGCGGGAAATGCACCTCACGACACTGGAAGACAGAAGAGTAAGGGGGGACATGATCACAACCTACAAAATCCTCAGGGGAATCGACCGGGTAAACAAGGATGAACTATTCAACACTGGTGGGACGCGAACAAGGGGACACAGGTGGAAGCTGAGTACCCAAATGAGCCACAGAGACGTTAGAAAGAACTTTTTCAGTGTCAGAGTAGTTAGTAAATGGAATGCATTAGGAAGAGATGTGGTGGAGGCTGACTCCATACACAGTTTCAAATGTAGATATGATAGAGCCCAATAGGCTCAGGAATTTGTACACCAGTTGATTGACGGTTGAGGGGCGGGACCAAAGAGCCAGAGCTCAACCCCCGCAAGCACAATTAGGTGAGTACAATTAGGTGAGTACACACACACACACACACACACACACACACACACACACACACACACACACACACACACACACACACACACACACACACACACACACACACACACACAACACACACACACATACACACACACACACACACACACACACACACACACACACACACACACACACACACACACACACACACACACACATACACACATATCGTCCCGAGTCCTCCCTCCCCCCCTTTCCTTCACGTCCTCCCTCCCCTTTCACCCCATACCCTCCCTGTCCCTCCCCCTTCACTGGATCCCCCGCCCCTCATCCCAGTATCCTCTGAGACCCTGTTATCCACCTCACAGGTCCTCACACCCATGGAACAGCCTCCCCCACCAGCAGAACACTCACCAAGGAGGCGATTTGAGAAGGGACAGAAGAAAGTGAGCCTCAAAGCGATGTACACTAACATAGATGGAATTACAAATAAAGCAAATGAGCTTGGAGAACTAGTACTAGAGGAAAACCCAGACATAATAGCCCTCACAGAAACAAAGATCACGAAAACGATAACAAATGCAGTGTTCCCACAGGACTATTATGTTATGAGGAAAGAGAGGGAAGGAAGAGGTGGGGGTGGTGTAGCTCTGCTGGTAAGAAAAGGCTGGGATTTTGAGGAGATGGATATTCAGGGCTGTGAAGGTTTCAGTGACTACATAGCAGGTACTGTAACAAATGGAGGGAAAAACATTATAGTCGCAGTCATATATAATCCACCACCAAATGACAGAAGACCTAGACAGGAATATGATAGAAACAACATGGCCACCATTAACATAATAGAAAGAGCAGCTTCTGTTGCTAGCAGGAATGGATCTGGACTGCTAATTATGGGAGACTTCAACCATGGGAAGATAGATTGGAAGAACAGAGACCCACATGGAGGACCAGAAACATGGAGAGCTAAGCTGCTGGACGTGGCAACAAGAAACTTTCTAAGCCAGCACACCAAAGAACCAACAAGAATGAGAGGAGAAGATGAACCAGCAATGCTTGATTTGATATTTACCCTAAATGAATGGGATATAAGGGAAGTTAAGATGGAAGCGCCCTTGGGAATGAGTGACCACAGTGTATTGAACTTTGAGTACCTGGTAGAGCTAGGACTTATCTCCCCCCAAAAAGAACTAGGAATCAAAAGGCTGGCATACCGAAAGGGGAATTATGAACAGATGAGAAGTTTCCTAAGTGAAATACCTTGGGTCACAGACCTCAGAGACAAGTCTGTACAGGGTATGATGGACTATGTTACCCAAAAGTGTCAGGAGGCAGTAAACAGGTTCATCCCGGCCCAAAGGGAAAAATCCGAGAAGCAGCAGAAGAATCCATGGGCATGTATGGAAGCGAAGAAACTGAACAAAAAGGCGTGGAGGAACTTCCGGAATAACAGAACACCAGAAAGCAGAGAGAGATACCAGAGAACCAGGAATGAGTACGTCAGGGTGAGAAGAGAAGCAGAGAAAAATTTTGAAAATGATATAGCAAACAAAGCCAAGACCGAACCAAAGCTACTCCACAGTCACATCAGAAGGAAAACAACAGTGAAAGAACAGGTATTGAAACTTAGAATAGGCGAGGACAGGTATACAGAGAATGACAGAGAGGTGTGTGAGGAACTCAACAAGAGGTTCCAGGAGGTCTTCACAATAGAACAGGGTGAGGTCACTGTGCTAGGAGAAAGGGAGATAAATCAGGCGGCCTTGGAGGAGTTCGAAATTACGAGAGAGGAGGTCAAGAGACACCTGCTGGATCTGGATGTTAGAAAGGCTGTTGGTCCAGATGGGATCTCACCATGGGTACTGAAAGAGTGTGCAGAGGCACTTTGCTTGCCACTCTCCATAGTGTATAGTAAGTCACTAGAGACGGGAGACCTACCAGAAATATGGAAGACGGCGAATGTGGTCCCAATATACAAAAAGGGCGACAGACAAGAGACACTGAACTACAGGCCAGTGTCCTTGACTTGTATACCATGCAAGGTGATGGAGAAGATCGTGAGAAAAAACCTGGTAACACATTTTGAGAGAAGGGACTTCGTGACAAATCGCCAACATGGGTTCAGGGAGGGTAAATCTTGCCTTACAGGCTTGATAGAATTCTACGATCAGGTGACACAGATTAAGCAAGAAAGAGAGGGCTGGGCGGACTGCATTTTCTTGGATTGTCGGAAAGCCTTTGACACAGTACCGCATAAGAGGCTGGTACATAAGCTGGAGAGACAGGCAGGTGTAGCTGGTAAGGTGCTCCAGTGGATAAGGGAGTATCTAAGCAATAGGAAGCAGAGAGTTACGGTGAGGGGTGAGACCTCCGATTGGCGTGAAGTCACCAGTGGAGTCCCACAGGGCTCTGTACTCGGTCCTATCTTGTTTCTGATATATGTAAATGATCTCCCGGAGGGTATCGATTCATTTCTCTCAATGTTTGCGGACGATGCTAAAATTATGAGAAGGATTAAAACAGAAGAAGACTGTTTGAGGCTTCAAAAAGACCAACACAAGCTGAAGGAATGGTCGAACAAATGGTTGTTAGAGTTTAACCCAACCAAATGTAATGTAATGAAGATAGGTGTAGGGAGCAGGAGGCCAGATGCAAGGTATCATCTGGGAGAGGAAATTCTTCAGGAGTCAGAGAAGGAAAAAGACTTGGGGGTTGATATCACGCCAGACCTGTCTCCTGCAGCACATATCAAGCGGATAACATCAGCGGCATATGCCAGGCTGGCCAACATACGAACGGCATTCAGAAATTTGTGTAAAGAATCATTCAGAACTTTGTATACCACATATGTCAGACCAATCCTGGAGTATGCAGCCCCAGCATGGAGTCCATATCTAGTCAAGGATAAGACTAAACTGGAAAAGGTTCAAAGGTTTGCCACCAGACTAGTACCCGAGCTGAGAGGTATGAGCTACGAGGAGAGACTACGGGAATTAAACCTCACTTCGCTGGAAGACAGAAGAGTTAGGGGGGACATGATCACCACATTCAAGATTCTGAAGGGAATTGATAGGGTAGATAAAGACAGTCTATTTAACACAAGGGGAACACGCACAAGGGGACACAGGTGGAAACTGTGTGCCCAAATGAGCCACAGAGATATTAGAAAGAACTTTTTTAGTGTCAGAGTGGTTGACAAATGGAATGCATTAGGGGGTGATGTGGTGGAGGCTGACTCCATACACAGTTTCAAGTGTAGATATGACAGAGCCCGATAGGCTCAGGACTCTGTACACCTGTTGATTGACGGTTGAGAGGCGGGACCAAAGAGCCAGAGCTCAACCCCCGCAAACACAACTAGGTGAGTACAACTAGGTGAGTACACAAACACACACACACACACACACACACACACACACATACACACACACACACACACACACATACACACACACACACACACACACATACACACACACACACACACACACACACACACACACATACACACACACACAGACACACACACACACACACACACACACACGCACACACACACACACACACACACACACACACACACACACACACACACACACACACACCTACGATGGCTACAGGAGTTCAACACGAGCAAATGTAAAGTTATGGAACTGGAACTAGGTGATAGGAGACCAAAGGGACAGTACACAATGAAGGAGAACTGCCTACCTGTGACGACGCGAGAAAGAGACCTGGGTGTGGACATAACACCTAATCTATCTCCTGAGGCACATATAAATAGGATAACGACAGCAGCGTATTGTACACTGGTAAAAGTTAGAACATCATTCAGAAACCTAAGTAAGGAGGCATTTAGGGCGCTTTACACTGCCTACGTTAGGCCAGTCATAGAGTATGCGGCCTCATCATGGAGTCCCCATCTGAAGAAGCATATAAGGAAACCGGAAAAGGTTCAGAGGTTTGCAACAAGACTCGCCCCAGAGTTACAAGGGATGGGGTATGAGGAGCGCCTGAAGGAACTGTGCCTTACGACACTACAAAAAAGAAGGGAGAGGGGGGACATGATAAGAATATATAAAATACTCAAGGGGATTGACAGAGTGGACATAGACGAAATGTTCACACGGAATAGTAACAGAACGAGGGGATATGGGTGGAAGCTGGAAACTCAGATGAGTCACAGGGATGCTAGGACGTTTTTTTTTTAGCGTGAGAGTAGTGGGAATATGGAATGCACTTAAGGAATAGGTTGTGGAAGCAAATACTATTCATAATTTTAAAACTAGGTAATATAGGCAAATAGGCCCGTAGTCATTGCTGTAAACAACCAATGCTCGAAAGGCGGGATCCAAGAGTCAATGCTTGATGCTGCAGACACAAATAGGTGAGTACATAAGTGAGTACAAATAGGTATATATATATATATATATATATATATATATATATATATATATATATATATATATATATATATATATATATATATATATATATATATATATATATATATATATATATATATATATATGTTTCATTGAATATGACCGCATATTCTGTATTTATTATTTTCTGGTTTAGGGCTTCTATCCCTCTAACTATTTTCTTAGCATCAGGGCTTAATTGAAATAGGAGTTCTCCAAAACTCATTTTCGTACTTTTAAGGTGAAGAAAAGAAGTGATTTACTATAGAGTGTATTGCACTTATTTGTATAATTTGCACGACGTTTCGAACCTCCATGGTTCATTCTCAAGTGAACAGATCTTACAATACTAGTTGATTTTATACCCGCATTAGGTCAGGTGATAATACAATGAAGGTGAAAACATGGGGGGATACATAAGGGATAAACATAGGGGCTGCAGAAGGCTTATTGGCCCATACGAGGCATCTCCTATCTAAACACAAAGATTAATCCAGTGTAATTGGCCTGTTATGTTGGACATTGTCTTCTGTGTTGGCATCGATATGTTCTTGTCTTGTCCTTACTCTCATGGTGGGTAGAGTAAATAGTTCCGTGATTTGGGTGTTCATGGTAGGTCGCTCTATTCTTATGTGAATTGCCTCAAGAATTTGTAATCTTCTTGAATCTTGGGTTTTGTCTATTATGCAAGTATTCTTGTTCAACATTTCTCTTGTTAGAGTAATGTCATGGGCTTGTCTCATGTGATTCCTAGGGGCACCAGATTGAAGATGGCATGTCAAACGCCTCGTCAGCTTGGTCGACGTCATACCTATGTACTTACATTGAAGGTTACATCCTTCGTGGGGGCAAGTGTACATGTATACAACGCTTGACTGCTGTAGAGGGTTCTCCGTCGGCTTCGGGCTGTTTTTGATAAGGAGTTCGGAAGTCTTCTTGGTTTTGTAGAATATTATCAGGTTTATGTTTTGGTTAGGAGTAGTGCTTTTTACTCCTTTACGGATTATTTCTTTCATTATTCTTTCCCCTTTTATATGTTCACTGTGCATGGTTGATTTGTAATATAATTTTATTGGGGGTGTTGTGGTTTCTGTTCTAGGTTCTGAATTATACCAACGGTCCAAGTGTCTTCTTATAGCAGCGTTTATTTCCGCGTTGCTATATCCGTTGTTCACCAATACCTGAGTTACTCTTTCAAACTCTCTACTCACGTTGCTCCATTCAGAGCAGTGGGTAAGCGCTCGACGAATATAAGCATTGAGAACACTGGCTTTGTATCTTTGGGGGCACTCACTTCTACCGTTCAGGCATAATCCTATGTTGGTGGGCTTGGTATATACGTTGGTGCTTAAAGAGGTTCCTGTTTTTGTTATTAGTACATCCAAGAATGGCAGACTGTTATTTTCACTATTTTCATGTGTAAATCGGAGTACTGACTCTCTCTCTAGGTGTCTTTTTAGGTCAATTAGTTCATCTGAGTCTTTTACTATTACGAATATGTCATCTACATAACGGCAGTATACAGTTGGTTTAATTTTTATATGGGAACCATCGAAGATAGGGTCTTCAGTAGCAGACAAAAACCAACTGTATACTGCCGTTATGTAGATGACATATTCGTAATAGTCACGACCGGACCGGACTTAATCAAGTGGATTAAGGCGTCTTGTACATACCAGTTGCGTTGCTTCTGGGAGTATGGGTTCGAGTCACTTCTGGGGTGTGAGTTTTCAGTTGCATATTGTCCTGGGGACCATTCATGCTTGTTCGCATTTGTGTTCCTCACGTGTGCCCCAAAGAATGAGGTGATTTGGTAAAATGCTATGCCCAAGATTACTATCCGAGTGCCGGCGGTGGGGTGGTTCAAATAGCCTCGGCTATCACCTCATTTTGTCCGGTCGTGATGGTCAAGTGGATTAAGGCGTCTTGTACATACCAGTTGCGTTGCTTCTGGGAGTATGGGTTCGAGTCACTTCTGGGGTGTGAGTTTTCAGTTGCATATTGTCCTGGGGACCATTCAGGCTTGTTCGCATTTGTGTTCCTCACGTGTGCCCCAAAGAATGAGATGATTTGGTAAAATGCTATGCCCAAGATTACTATCCGAGTGCAGGCGGTGGGGTGGTTCAAATAGCCTCGGCTATCACCTCATTTTGTCCGGTCGTGATGGTCAAGTGGATTAAGGCGTCTTGTACATACCAGTTGCGTTGCTTCTGGGAGTATGGGTTCGAGTCACTTCTGGGGTGTGAGTTTTCAGTTGCATATTGTCCTGGGGACCATTCAGGCTTGTTCGCATATATATATATATATAAATATATATATATATATATATATATATATATATATATATATATATATATATATATATATATATATATATATATATATATATATATATATATATATATATATATATATATATATATATATATATATATATATACACCAATATATATATATATATATTGGTTCTCTTGTTATACACCAATATATATATATATATATTGGTGTATACTGGCAGCAGGTTTTCTTTCAAACATGTTTCATTGAATATGACCGCATATTCTGTATTTATTATTTTCTGGTTTAGGGCTTCTATCCCTCTAACTATTTTCTTAGCATCAGGGCTTAATTGAAATAGGAGTTCTCCAAAACTCATTTTCGTACTTTTAAGGTGAAGAAAAGAAGTGATTTACTATAGAGTGTATTACACTTATTTGTATAATTTGCACGACGTTTCGAACCTCCATGGTTCATTCTCAAGTGAACAGATCTTACAATACTAGTTGATTTTATACCCGCATTAGGTCAGGTGATAATACAATGAAGGTGAAAACATGGGGGGATACATAAGGGATAAACATAGGGGCTGCAGAAGGCTTATTGGCCCATACGAGGCATCTCCTATCTAAACACAAAGATTAATCCAGTGTAATTGGCCTGTTATGTTGGACATTGTCTTCTGTGTTGGCATCGATATGTTCTTGTCTTGTCCTTACTCTCATGGTGGGTAGAGTAAATAGTTCCGTGATTTGGGTGTTCATGGTAGGTCGCTCTATTCTTATGTGAATTGCCTCAAGAATTTGTAATCTTCTTGAATCTTGGGTTTTGTCTATTATGCAAGTATTCTTGTTCAACATTTCTCTTGTTAGAGTAATGTCATGGGCTTGTCTCATGTGATTCCTAGGGGCACCAGATTGA
Source organism: Procambarus clarkii (assembly GCF_040958095.1). NCBI lineage: Eukaryota > Metazoa > Arthropoda > Malacostraca > Decapoda > Cambaridae > Procambarus > Procambarus clarkii. Next base: position 18,260,390 of record NC_091201.1, read on the forward strand.
AGATGGCATGTCAAACGCCTCGTCAGCTTGGTCGACGTCATACCTATGTACTTACATTGAAGGTTACATCCTTCGTGGGGGCAAGTGTACATGTATACAACGCTTGACTGCTGTAGAGGGTTCTCCGTCGGCTTCGGGCTGTTTTTGATAAGGAGTTCGGAAGTCTTCTTGGTTTTGTAGAATATTATCAGGTTTATGTTTTGGTTAGGAGTAGTGCTTTTTACTCCTTTACGGATTATTTCTTTCATTATTCTTTCCTCTTTTATATGTTCACTGTGCATGGTTGATTTGTAATATAATTTTATTGGGGGTGTTGTGGTTTCTGTTCTAGGTTCTGAATTATACCAACGGTCCAAGTGTCTTCTTATAGCAGCGTTTATTTCCGCGTTGCTATATCCGTTGTTCACCAATACCTGAGTTACTCTTTCAAACTCTCTACTCACGTTGCTCCATTCAGAGCAGTGGGTAAGCGCTCGACGAATATAAGCATTGAGAACACTGGCTTTGTATCTTTGGGGGCACTCACTTCTACCGTTCAGGCATAATCCTATGTTGGTGGGCTTGGTATATACGTTGGTGCTTAAAGAGGTTCCTGTTTTTGTTATTAGTACATCCAAGAATGGCAGACTGTTATTTTCACTATTTTCATGTGTAAATCGGAGTACTGACTCTCTCTCTAGGTGTCTTTTTAGGTCAATTAGTTCATCTGAGTCTTTTACTATTACGAATATGTCATCTACATAACGGCAGTATACAGTTGGTTTTTGTCTGCTACTGAAGACTCTATCTTCGATGGTTCCCATATAAAAATTAGCAAATAAAACTCCTAAGGGGGAGCCCATTGCTACTCCGTCTATTTGTAAATACATGTCTCCTTGTGGACTGATGAAAGGGGCTTCCTTTGTACATGCTTCGAGAAGACTTTTCAAGTGTGGCTCAGGTATGTCTAATTTGGGGGTGCTCTCGTCTCTGTATACTCTGTCCAGTATCATTCCTATGGTTGTGTCGACTGGGACGTTGGTAAAAAGGGATTCAACGTCCAGGGAAGCGATGATTCCATCGGGCTGGGTAGATTTGATCAATTCTAGGAAATCTGCTGATGATTGTAGACTAAACTTACTTGGAGTGTATGGAGTTAGGAGTTCATTGAGTTTCTTTGCCAGGTGATAAGTTGGGGTTGGTATTTGGCTGATTATAGGGCGTAGTGGGTTACCTGGTTTATGCGTCTTAACATTGCCGTAGGCATATCCTAAGCCATAGTCGCCTTGAAGTTTATTGAAATGCACACTACCTTTCTTTGCGTTGATTGCTGTAATTGTTTTGTTTACTTTCCGCTTAAGGTCTTCTACGGGGTTCCTCGTGATTCGTTGAAATTTGGAGTCGTCACTTAGGATGTCGCTAATTTTGTTCATGTATTCATGGGTAGGAATCAATACATATGCTGCTGTTTTGTCGGCTTTTCTTATTGTTACGTCTTTCAGATTTTTTAGTTGTTTCGCTGCTTCTTTGAGTCGTGGGGTTAAGATTGTAGATGAATATGTTCCTCGTTTTTTCCCTGCTTCTGCAAGTAGTTCAGCTTGAAGTGTGTCAGTGGTGATGACTTTTTTGTTGTCTTCTAGCTTATGGATATCGTCCAGAAGCATTTCGATTTCCAGGCGTTTACTATAGAGTGTATAAGTGTAATACACTCTATAGTAAATCACTTCTTTTCTTCACCTTAAAAGTACGAAAATGAGTTTTGGAGAACTCCTATTTCAATTAAGCCCTGATGCTAAGAAAATAGTTAGAGGGATAGAAGCCCTAAACCAGAAAATAATAAATACAGAATATGCGGTCATATTCAATGAAACATATATATATATATATATATATATATATATATATATATATATATATATATATATATATATATATATATATATATATATATATATATATATATATATATATATATATATATATATATATATATATATATATATATATATGTCGTACCTAATAGCCAGAACGCACTTCTCAGCCAACTATGCAAGGCCCGATTTGCCTAATAAGCCAAGTTTTCATGAAATAATGTTTTTTCGACTACCTAACCTACCTAACCTAACCTAACCTAACATTTTCGGCTACCTAACCTAACCTATAAAGATAGGTTAGGTTAGATATATATATATATATATATATATATATATATATATATATATATATATATATATATATGTCGTACCTAGTAGCCAGAATGCACTTCTCGGCCTACTATGCAAGGCCCGATTTGCCTAATAAGCCAAGTTTTCCTGAATTAATATATTTTCTCTATTTTTTTCCTTATGAAATGATAAAGCTACCCATTTCATTATGTATGAGGTAAATTTTTTTTATTGGAGTTAAAATTAACGTAGATATATGACCAAACCTAACCAACCCTACCTAACCTAACCTAACCTATCTTTATAGGTTAGGTTAGGTTAGGTAGCCGAAAAAGTTAGGTTAGGTTAGGTTAGGTAGGTTAGGTAGTCGAAAAACAATTAATTCGTGAAAACTTGGCTTATTAGGCAAATTAGGCCTTGCATAGTAGGCTGAGAAGTGCGTTCTGGCTACTAGGTACGACATATATATATATATATGTCGTACCTAGTAGCCAGAACGCACTTCTCAGCCTACTATGCAAGGCCCGATTTGCCTAATAAGCCATGTTTTTTGTGAATTAATATATTTTCTCTAATTTTTTTCTTATGAAATGATAAAGCTACCCATTTCATTATGTATGAGGTCATTTTTTTTATTGGAGTTAAAATTAATGTAGATATATGACCGAACCTAACCAACCCTACATAACCTAACCTAACCTATCTTTATAGGCTAGGTAAGGTTAGGTAGCCGAAAAAGTTAGGTTTGGTTAGGTTAGGTAGGTTAGGTAGTCGAAAAATAATTATTTCATGAAAACTAGGCTTATTAGGCAAATCGGGCCTTGCATAGTAGGCTGAGAAGTGCGTTCTGGCTACTAGGTACGACATATATATATATATATATATATATATATATATATATATATATATATATATATATATATATATATATATATATATATATATATATATATATATATATATATATATATATATATGTCGTACCTAGTAGCCAGAACGCACTTCTCAGCCTACTATGCAAGGCCCGATTTGCCTAATAAGCCAAGTTTTTATGAATTAATATATTTTCTCTAATTTTTTTCTTATGAAATGATAAAGCTACCCATTTCATTATGTATGAGGTCATTTTTTTATTGGAGTTTAAATTAACGTAGATATATGACCGAACCTAACCAACCCTACCTAACCTAACCTAACCTATCTTTATAGGCTAGGTAAGGTTAGGTAGCCGAAAAAGTTAGGTTAGGTTAGGTTAGGTAGGTTAGGTAGTCGAAAAATAATTATTTCATGAAAACTAGGCTTATTAGGCAAATCGGGCCTTGCATAGTAGGCTGAGAAGTGCGTTCTGGCTACTAGGTACGACATATATATATATATATTTTTATATATATATATATATATATATATATATATATATATATATATATATATATATATATATATATATATATATATATATGTATATATATATATATATATATATATATATATATATATATATATATATATATATATATATATATATATATTATACACAATGTCACACAATATACACAATTCCAACACAATGTCACACAAAATAATTCATTAAAAATAAAATAAATTGAAATCTATGAAAATAAAATTTATCAGTGCAATTGGAAACATTGAAATGGAATTCGTGACATTCTTAGTATAGCGTGCATGTTGCCATTATGTGCAACACTTGGCGCTGTTTTTCAAAAAAACATGTTTAACCCGTCACAGGGGTGGCATCTATGTAGTAGGTTTATAAAAAGACGCGCCTATTTGAATGCAACGTTGTGTCAAAATTTCAAAGCAATCGGTGAAGGTCTTCCGGAGATTACAGCGTGTGTTGCTCTTACGTCTAACACATGGCGCTGTTTTAAAAAAAAAATCATGTTTTTTCCTGTCACTGGTGAGGCATGTATATAGCAGATATATAAAAAGACGCACCTATTCGAATGCAACGTTGTGTCATAATTTCAGAGCAATCGGTAAAGAGGTTTCGAAGATTTCTTTCACATGAAAAAAATAACAGTTTTCAGAAAAAAACATGTTGTTTTACCATCATAGACGTGACATCTATATAATATGTATATAAAAACTTGCTCGAATGCAAATGGAACGTTGTGTGAAAATTTTAAAGCAATCGGTGGAGAACTTTCGGAGATTAGCGATTTTGAACAAACGAACATTTCCATTTTTATTTATATAGAGTAGCAGTACCCGGCCATGCGTTGCTGTGGCTCAGCAACGAATGTTCGTTGCTGAGCCACAGCAACCTTCCCTGTCCCCCAGTCCTCTGCACAATTCCACCCTCAACCGTCTCCTCGGCATCCCAACCATTCCCCACTCCACCATCCCCTTGTCCTCCTCTCCACTCCCCACTCCACCATCCCCTCTTCCTTCCCACCATGCCCCACTCACCTGTCCTTTTGTCCTCTCCATCATTCTCTATTCCCCCATCCCCTCGTCCCCACCATCCCAAACTCCCCCGTCCCCTCATCCATCCCCACTTCTACCCCCCCTCCCTTGCACCCTAGTCCTCCACACAATCTCTCACTTCCATCCCCTCGTTATCCCCACCATTCCCCACTCCCTCCTTCCCAAATGTTCTGATGTTGACATCAGAAAATTGAGAACATCAAGTAATGTGACGTTCCCATCACTGAAATATAAGAAAAACAGTTAAAAAATGAAATGAAAATATAAAAAAATATGTGAATAAACTGTACTCATGAAATGAACGGTCTGGTAAACAACACAGCTCAATTCCAATGCAATTCACACAACATAATTAAATCAAATTGAAAATAAATCAAAATCCATTAAAATTCAATTCATCAATGCAATCAGAAACATTTGAAATGGAATTGTAACATATCTAGTACATACATGCAACAGATGGCACTGTTTTTCAAGAAAAGCATAGTTTTACCTGTCACAGGTGAGGCATCTAAACATATACTTACGAAATGAACGGTATGGTAAAAATACAGCTCAATTCCTACCCAATGTCAAACAAAATAATTCACTATAAAATAAAATAAATCGAAATCTATGAAAATAAAATTTATCAATGCAATTGGAAACTTTGAAATGGAATTCGTGACATATTTAGTATAGCGTGCCTGGTGCCATTAAGTGCAACAGATGGTGCTGTTTTTCAAAAATGCATGTTTCTACCTTTCACTTGGGTGGCATCTATATAGTAGAAATATAAAAAGACACACCTATTCAAATTCAACGTTGGTTCAAAATTTCAAAGCAATTGATGAAGAATTTTTGGAGATTACAGCGTGTGTTACACTTACGTCCAACAGCTGGCGATGTTTTTCAAAAATATCATGTTTTTTCCTGTCACAGGTGAGGCATGTATATAGTAGATATATAACAAGACGCGCCTATTCGAATGCAACATTGTGTCAAAATTTAAAAGCAATCGGTAATGAGGTTTTGAAGATTTTCCTCACATGAAAAACACATGAAAAAACACAGTTTTTCAGAAAAACATGTTTTTTACCGTCACAGACGTGACATCTATTTAGTAAGTATAAAAAAAAACCTGCTCGGATGCGAATGGAACATTGTGTGAAAATTTCAAAGCAATCAGTGAAGAAATTTTGGAGATTAGCGATTTTGAACAAACAAACATTTTCATTTTTATTTATATAGACTAGCAGGACCCGGCCATGCATTGCTGTGGCTCTGGAACGCGTGTGCGTTGCTGAGTCACAGCAACCCCAGTCCTCCCAATCATTTTCTCCCTCACCCGTCTCCTCGGCCTCCGCACCATTCCCACTCCACCGTCCCCTTGTCTTCCCCACCACCCTCTCTTCCTTCCCACTATGCCCTACTTCCCTGTCCCTTTGTCCTCCCCATGTTCTCCATTCCCCCATCCCCTCATCCCCACCATCCCAAACTCCCCCGTCTCCTCGTCCTTCCCCACCATTACCCACTCCCTCGTCCCCTCATCATCCCCACCATTCCCCATTCCCTAGTCCGATGCCTTCCCAAATGGTCTGATGTTCCCATCAGAAAATTGAGAATATCAAGTGATCTGATGTTCCCATCACTGAATTATAAGAAAAACAGTTAAAAAATTAAATGAAAATATGAAAAAAATAAAAAAATAAACTATGCACACGAAATGAACGGTATGGTAAACAACACAGCTCAATTCCAACGCACTTCACACAAAATAATTCAATCAAAATGAAAATAAATCGAAATCTATGATGATAAAATTTATCAATGCAACATTGAAATGGAATTCGATACATATTTAGTTAATCGTGCATGTGGCTATTATGTGCAACAGATGACATTTACAAAAAAAAACGCATGTTTTTACCTGTCATAGGGGTGGCGTCTATATAGTAGGTATATAACAAGACGCCCCTATGCGAATGCAACGTTGTGTCAAAATTTCAAAGCAATCGGTGAAGAACTTTTGGAGATTACAGCTTGTGTTGCTCTTACGTCCAATAGATGGCGTTGTTTAAAAAAAAAAGCATGTTTTTTCCTTTCACGGGTGAGGCATGTGCATAGTTGATATATAAAAAGATGCGCCTATTCGAATACAACTTTGTGTCAAAATTTCAATGCAATCGGTAAATAGGTTTCGAAGATTTCCCTCACACGAAAAACACAGTTTTTTAGAAAAACATATTTTTTTACCGTCACAGACGTGACATCTATATGGTATGTATATAAAAACCTGGCCGGATGCGAATTGAACATTGTGTGAAAATTTCAAAGCAATCGGTAAAGAACTTTCAGAAATTAGCTATTTTGAACAAACGAACATTTCCTTTTTTATATATATAGATTAGAGGGAGATGGAAAGGGGGACGGACACGTGGTGAGCAAGGTCCTACACTTCAACCAATTTCAGCATGGAGCATAATGTCTCAGCCAGCCAAGACTTGACCTATGTTGGTATGAATACCTGCTGAAGGCCCCGCGGGTGACAAGAAGTACAACATCTCCTTCATGCCAACAAAATCAACATAGAAAGGTGCGCTGTTTGGGCTTTATGTATGGCGAGGCAGGGGCAGTTGGTGAGGGGAGGGTCGCCGTCGTCCAAGTGCCATCACCCACCAGACCCCAGGCGGGGAGCGGGGGAAGGGGAAGGTGATGGGAAGGCTCTCGAGCAGTCTACAGTGATGCTAGTCGAAAGTTTGGGCTTTCCCAAGCAAATTCGGTGAGTTTAGTGTTTAAAACAAGGTGCATTAATGATTTCCCGGAAGTGTTGATAGTGTGTAAGAAGTGTGACGGCGGCCTCCCTCGTGTGCCCCCTCCATTACCCCCGCCCCCCGCACAGCGCACCCGCCATCTTCCCGCACCCCGCTACCTGCGCCTGACCCAGCCAGCCTCCCATCAACATACAGCCTACCCACACACGGTGCCCAGGCCGTGCCCAACTCGCCCAGGAAGGCAATGCTTGCCTTGTTACACTCCATCCAGGAATGAGAGGGTGCATTCAGTGGGCAGCCAGGCATCATCACATCTAGGCATGGCGCGTGTCGCACCTGACACACAGCCTCTTTCCAGCCAAGAAGATGAATACCCAAGAAGAAACTGTCAAGGGTGTGACAGACAGTATCGTCTCAATCAAGATGGAACTGTCTGCTTTCATTCTGTCAATTCCGGTGGTTGTCTAGGATCTAGGCGCCCGCCCCGGGGTAGTGACGGTGGACAACCTGCTGCAGGTGCAAGGAACAATACCTCCCTCAACTTCATTTCAGCAGATAATCTGCTTGAAGCAGTTAAAGCAACGTCCACCAGGACCTTGCCCAACATCCCCATGGATGCACGTCACCATGCAGCAGCCAAACTCACTAGTCTGCTGACAAAGGTCAACAATGCTCCCAGAACCATTGGATCATGGCACAATCTCCTTCTATTTTGTAATGCATGCCTAACATTACCGTCGAGGAGACACAAGTCATTAGCAACCTCTGTAATCAGGGCTCTTAATGAATTCCCCAGAGCAGACAACCTGGTCCGCCTCCCCCCTCGTGCTAAGAACACCAGCCGCAGGACGACCAACAATAACTCACCTGAGAACCACAAAATGAGAGCACAGATTTCCAGGAAAATAGAAGAGGGCAATACCACAGGTGCCATCAGAATCATAACCAGCGATGACACTATTGCCCCCAGGAACGCCACGACAGCAAAGGCTCTTCAAGACAAACACCCACCCAGAGCCCCCGACAGCAGCAGGGATCTCAAGGAAAACAATACGAACATGGAACCCTTGACCGTTCGAGAATCTGAGGTGTACAAAGCAGCCATGTCTTTCCCAACAGGTTCAGCAGGGGTTTTTACAGGCCTAAGACCCCTGCACATCAAACAAATGCTGAACCCGGTGCTTGAAGACCCTGCAAAGGAACTTCTAGTGGAACTTACCAGATTCTCCAACATGTATTTGGCAGATGGCATCGCTGAGGACATCAGGCCTGTCTTGTATGGAGCAGCACTCTGTGCTCTAAAGAAGAAGGATAGGGGAATCAGGCCCATTGCCGTTGGCAATACCCTCCGACCCCCTCGTAGCTAAGGCTGCAGTGAGATCTATCAGCCAGGAAGCAGTCATCTTGCTGAGACCTAATTAGCTGGAGTCTAGGATCCCCCTAAGCTGTGAAGCTGCGGCACATACAGCACAGGCTTACATTGCTGATCTCCCGGACCAGAAGGCACTAGTAAAACTTGACTTTAAGAATGCCTTCAATCAAGTCAGAAGAGACGCTGTCTTCAGGGCTGTACACAACCATTTCCGTCCCCTTTACACATTCATCCGATAGTGCTACAGTGTGGACTCTAAGCTTCTTTTTGGGGAGCATGAAATAAACTCCTGTGAAGGTGTCCAACAAGGTGACCCCTTAGCCCCCCTCCTTTTCTGCTTAGCTATCAAATAGGTCACTAATAGTCTGACAAGCGAGCTAAACATCTGGTACCTGGATGATGGCACCCTCGCCGGAACCCTGAATACCATTTTGGAGGATATAAGAAAAATCCAGGAGCAAGGAGCAGCCTTGGGCCTCATTCCCAATTGCATCCAAATGTGAAATAATGTCCCTCAACTCAGACATCACTGGCCAAATAAAAATTATTCTTCCAGACATTATCGTTGTAGAGTCACCGGACTTCACCCTCCTGGGTGCCTCCATTGCCCCACAAGCAATCGAGGAGGTCCTGGATGCAAAAATCACTGATCTAAAGAGAATGCTGGACAGAATTGACAAGATTGGTGCCCATGATGCTCTCTTCCTCCTCACAAGATGCCTGTCTCTCCCCAAGTTGACCTACTTTCTGAGATGTTCTCCATCCTACAGCAGCCGCAAATTAAATGTGTATGACACCCTTCTGAGGTCCATGCTGGTGAAAATCCTGAGCCTGCCATTGGACGACTCTCAGTGGGAGCAAGCAACCCTCCCCGTAAGACTCGGCGGCCTTGGGGTCCACACAGCCTCCCAGATTGCTCTACCAGCCTTCCTTTCCTCCTCCCATGCATCGCACGATCTCGTAAGAGTTATCCTACCTGAATTCCTGAGCAATTCAGCAGGAATACACGATCCTGCTTTCACTGAATGTTTAAATCAGTGGAATGCTCTTGAAGCCCCAGCACCCATCACAGAACCAACAAAAAAACTTGCTGGGACCACCCGCTAGTAGAAAAAATAGCTGGTGCCATGCTCAGAGCCGCAACATCAGACAAGGAGAAAGCCCACCCCAGAACAGTGCAAGCCCCCAATGCAGGAGAATTCCTCCTGGCAGTACCCATGTTGGCAATGAGCACGCATCTAGATCCAGAATCCCTTTGTGTAGCAGTGGCCCTCCGCCTTGGTGCCGCAATTCACACTCAATAGAAGTGTATTTGCAACAGGGTGGAAGCGGACCAATATGGGGTTCAACCACTGCAAACCACCTTAAGTCCATCATCACCCAGCAAAAATCTGCTATCAGAATAATATCAAATTCTGCTTTCAGACAACACACAGCCCCCTTGTATAACTCCCTAAACATGCTAAACATAATCTCACTCCACAAAATCTCTTGTGTCAACTACATTTACAAAACCCTGTTCTTAAATGCAAATCCTTGTCTGAAACTCTTCCTGGACAGATGTAATAGGACCCATTATCACCACACCAGAAATAAATATCTCTTTGATATCCCCAGAGTTAAACTTAATCTGTGTAAACACTCTATGCAAATAAAGGGACCCAGTTTATGGAACTCACTCCCTACTGAATTGAAAAGCTGTCCAACTTTTACATCATTCAAAATCAATACTAAAAAGTACCTAATTTCATCTTCATAGTTTTTCACTTTTTGCCTTAAAATTGCACTGTATCTATTGCTACCCAATCTCCCAACCTGTATGTTCCCAATTTGAACATCTTTACCATTGTGATCATTGCTGTCTTCTTATATGTGCTGCCAATCTGCTGTATGGTGTTTATAAATCTTGTTTATCTGTATCTTTTGCTACCCAGTCTCCCAATCTTTATGTACCCAATCTGAACATCTTTACCATTGTGATCATTGCTGTCTTCTTATATGTGCTGCCAATCTGCTATATTGTGTTTATTAATCTTGTTTATCTGTATCTATTGCTACCCAGTCTCCCAATCTTTATGTACCCAATCTGAACATCTTTACCATTGTGATCATTGCTGTCTTATATGTGCTGTCAATCTGCTGTATGGTGTCTATTAATCTTGTTTAAATTACTAATCAAGCTGTCAATGTAATCAATCAGAGCTTTAATATAACAATGTGCTTTAATATACTTACTAAGCTCTCTCATCTCATTTTTCTCTTGCAATGTATCTTTATCATTTATCAATTCTGATAGAAATTACCTACTTAAAATTATCTGCTAGATTAAGGACCTGCCCGAAACGCTGCGCGTACTAGTGGCTTTACAAGAATGTAAATACTGTACTATCCAATGTATTCTCACAAACCCAATGTACCTTCTTGTATATATATATAAATAAATAAATAAATAAATAAATAAATAAATAAATAAATATGGATAATGACATCATCAAGAGGAGCCTCGTCTCAGCTCAGTGCCCAGCGGAGAGAGAGAACCTCACATCCTAGGGAACCAAGACCCGGATTTCCCCGCACTTCGCCCTGATGGCATCACCATATACTCCTGGAAGGGGGGCAGACTCTTGGTGTGGGACTACACATGTGTATCCACCCTGGCTAACACCTATGTATACTTCGGTGCTGATCAAGCAGGTGGGGCAACCAAACACAGGGAAATAGCAAAATCAGTCAAATACAGGCAATTGGAAGGTCAGTACATCTTTGTTCCCATAGCATCTGAGATGCATGACCCCAGGGGCAAGAGTGCCTTGGGATTTCTCAAGGAATTGGCCTCCAAGCTCATTGACGTCACCAGGGACACAAGAGCTGCCAGTTTTTTTTTTTTATTTCAGCGCCTCAGTGTGGCGATCCAGAAGGGAAACGCCTGCTGCATCCTCGGTTCCCGTCCTAAAGCGGAAGGACCTTTCAAGAGATCCATAACCTTTAAGCACTCTTTGTATCAACCAATGTATATCTTGTAGCCTTTAAACATATAATAAAGTAATAATACTATATATATATTTATATATATATATATATATATATATATATATATATATATATATATATATATATATATATATATATATATATATATATATATATATATATATATATATATATATATATATATATACATTCAGAAAATGTCTTGTTATTCCAAAAAGTGCAATACACCATCATAAAGCTCATACCAAGGATAAGCACTCAATGGTTCAAGACACGGTTTGTGAATGTACGAGCGGTGAGGGAGTTTAGGCGCTCCACTTAAGCCCCATTCCAGGTTCCCAAGTCCTGACGTAATGCTCTGTGGTTATGTGAGAAGCCAATGACCTTGAGAATTCTCACTGAACACCTTAATATTTTCTTCTCCTACCACCCCTATTCTTTTTATATATATTTTATAGCATTGTGTTACAATTTACAGAAAATACACAAATATAACATTCACTGTACGAGAACCGCATCCAGCTCTTCGGAAGTAGGGGATGCGTGCCCAATATATTTATTTACACAATTATTATTGGGTCCCGATAGAACAGTCCGGTTCGTTCTCGACACACAATCAAACAATGAAACCGGAACAATGTTCCGGTTTCAAATCCCTGGCGGGACAGAATTGGTTGGGCACAGTTCCTTTCACCTAATGACGCTGTTGACCTAGCAGTAAGTAGGTACTCAGGAGTTAGTCAGCTTGTTGTGGGGTGGCGTCCTAGGCGGGATGCCACCTCGATATAATCCTAACGTATATGAATACACTCTGGCTTCCACTCCCATGACACGATGAATCATTATCAATATTTAATTATTATGTTTATATGCAGTTACACATACTTATTAAGACGGACATAATTTTGACATATACAGTCAACACAATCAATAAGAATACTTTATAATTATCACAGGAGTCAGTGGCCACATTAAGACGCTGATGGCCACAAGGGCGAGGCTGGAGGGTGTGGCCTCCGGTCCCCCTCTCGTGCATGACGCCAGGTGTTGATTGTAACTTATGATGTGTGTTTATCTCAGAGCTGGTGTTAATTAATACGTTAATATGTTTGCGTAAATACGGACTCGTGAATGTGGTGGATTTAGTAAGAGATTCAAGAAAATTTGCTACGAGAATAATTTGACATTGTTCTACTAAAATATTAGAGACGTCGCTGGTCCCATCGACCTTCAGTAACTTCGGCCATGATTAAAATGTTTCATTTCTTGGCTGTTGACCTTGTCAGGGTCACGTGACCACATTCTCAGCTCCGGGAAGCTGGAGTATAAAAGGGACAGTCAGTCTCTTCACCTTCACACGCCTTCCTTCATCGCCCACGACAACACTGCAACCATGAAGGTTCTGGTGAGTACTAATACTCAACAATTACATGTGTAATTTAGTAGAGTATACTAAACCATGAAGGTTCAGGTGAGTACTAATACTCAACAATTACATGTGCACTATAGGGAAATAGTCAAATGTGAGTTCAATGTTTGATTAAATTTGAAGGTTTTGGTACAGTGGCTAACCAAGAAACTTGCTTTGCTCTAAAAGCTTTGCTAAATATAAAACTTACTCCTAACAATACGTTTTCTAAACAAGATTTATATTTATGCAAGAAATTACGACACAGAATCAATAATCAGTCATAATAATTTAGTAAAGCAAATCAGACATTGAAATATTAAAAGTGTTTCACGAGCATGTGATTCGCGATCATTTTCTAAAAAGTTATCTTGAGTGCCAGTGGAGAAAAATATGCTTAAAGTCATATTATGGTTAGGAGGAGGAAACAACTTCATTTAGGTGACCAATAACTGTATACATGACAACCAAATAGTTACGTGTAATTCGTTTTGAAACGGTACCACAGCATTCCCACTCCTAGGCACTTACGTTCAAAGAAAGTGTCCGATCAATAGACACTTGTGAGGTGACTAAGCTTCTGTCTCTTCAAGATTCACGCAGAACTATGCGGTGCTGAGAAACAATGAAACAAAAATAAATATTCCAAGCATTATATAATATAGCACCAGTTGCGTGAGGCATGAGAGTGAATGAGTGCCAATCTTTATTATAGTATTATTATAGTGTGAAAACTGAGGTTGATCATTTATAAAAAAATAACTAAATCTCCTAAAAATTAAAGATTCAGATATTTTACCCAAGTTTACGAAGTAGTTTTACTTCTAGGGTAAAACTCTACATAAATACAGTGAAAATGAATACAATTTATATAAGCTCACTTTTTCCTAGATTGCTTGTCACACCTAAATGTTCATTATGTGAAGAGTTAACATTAAAATGTTTACTTTCATTTTCCTTGTCTTAGATCATCCTTCTCCAGCTAATGATATAATGTTGTGTGTACCGTCAGATCATCGTCCTGTTGGTGGGTCTGGCAGCAGCAATGCCTCAACCAGAAGCGGACCCTAAAGCTGGCTTCGGTGGCTTAGGTCTCGGTCTCCCAGGTCTTGGTTACGGTCTCGGAGGTGGCTACGGTCTCGGAGGTGGCTACGGTCTCGGAGGAGGATATGGTCTTGGAGGTCTCGGCTACGGAGGATATGGTCTCGGAGGCCTTGGAGGTTACGGTCTTGGCGGTGGTCTGTACGGCTAAGAGACCAGACCTTCCTCCTGTAATATGAGTATCTTTATGTGTCTAAGAATTACATGTCCTCTCGCTAATACAAATAAAATCACCTGTCCATCATGTATCAATACTGCATATCATCATTAGGAAAATAAACTTCTGAGCATCTGAATAAATTTTGTCTCTGTTAAAAATCCTCAATACACTTTGCATATTTACTAGTTTATGTGATCACGTGTATTCACTTTCTTGTATGATCTCGCTTGTATTAATTAAGAGAAATAAATGTTTAAGCATTAATAAAATTAAGTAATGCCTTCCTAACATATTAGTTTACACATTTTTATTTTTTTATTTTTACTACTTTTTCAACTATTTCGTTCAGCGTTCGGATTTGCACCTGTCATCCTTTAAATTTTGTTTACGTGAACCAGAATGATCATCCAGTCCATTCTCGCGAACGTTTATCACCATCATCTATAATTTTAGAGCCGAAAATTGTCCAAGACTAAAGTAAACTGCTGGTGTACATACACCATGTAATTGGGTTCACCTGTCAGTGTATTGCATTCCACCTGATCACAATACTCTCCCTTAAGAACATTTTAGGCAATGCTTATCGATCAGCTTTTCCTAATTGAACAAGCCTAAGGGTGATATGAACATATTACCTTAGGGTGTTTACAAATATGTTGTTGCTGGTAAAGATTTAGCTACTCAGGACGAAGTGTCCATGTAGCACGGGCTACGGTGAGCCCGTAATTGAGTTTGGTTATACATGATAACCTTTTTCCTGTGATATTTGGGTCTAAGTTTAAAATGGAGGAGAGGACTTCTCCTTTTTCCCCCTGCTTATTTATCGCTTCTGTTTTAGTGCACTGGTTTTAATCTTGCTTTATTAACATTATCTTGGTGGCGGATGTAGATACAGAATGCTCACTAATGAGTCCCATTCCTCAACAGCTTTTCTAATCATTGTAGTCGCGGTGGAATGTGCATCTAATGCAGCTGCTGTCGTTGGATTAATGTTGAGTTTGATGCGCAGGGGTTCAGTAGCTTCACATTCCAGTAAGTAGTGCAATAGTGGCGCCTCTGCTTCAGTTTCACAGATGTGACACTCTTTAACTATTGGGTTCATTACCTCCCAGCAGCACTTGTAACCAAGTCTGAGTCTGTGTATGGCTACTGCAATGTCTCTGGATATCTTTTTGCCAGGCTTGAAAGAGGAGTAACCAGTGGCTTGTTCGTACCATATCGCAGTGGATCTTCCTTCCGCTACTTTGGCTCTGTGGTTTAAACATAAAAATTTATCATACTTATACTCGTTTTGGGTGAGGTGATATGACAGAAGTTTTGGGTGATGTGACAAACAGAAGACAGAACACGGAACAATGGGTATGAAAACATAAGAATGGAAGTAACTGCAGCAGGCCTATTGGCCCATACCTTATCTCGCTGCTTCAATGTTGGTTCGGGGTCTTGAAGTGGGTAGAATATAGTTGTGCATTAATTGGCTCTTGATTGCTGGTGTTGACTTTTTGATGTGTAGTGCCTCGCTGGTGTCGAGTCTCCTGCTATCCCTGTATTTATCGATGATTTCTGTGTTGCATGTTAGGATTTCTCTGGTGATGGTCTGGTTATGAGAAGAGATTATATGTTCCTTGATGGAACCCTGCTGTTTGTGCATGATTAATCACCTAGAAAGAGATGTTGTTGTCTTGCCTATATACGACGTAAGAGCAACACACACTGTAATCTCCAAAAGTTCTTCACTGATTGCTTTGAAATTTAGACACAACGCTCCAATCGAACACGTGCGTGTTTTTATATACCTACTATTTAGATGCCACACCTGTGACAGGTATAAAATAAAAAAAATTGATAACCAGTGCCATCTGTTGCACGTAAGAACAACACAAACACTATTCAAAATATGTTACGATTCCATTTCAATGATTTCGATTGCATTGATAAATTGAATTTTCATAGATTTTGATTTAGTTTCATTTTGATTTATTAATTATTTTGTGTGACATTGCATTGGAATTAAGCTGTGTCCTTTACCATACCATTTATTTCATGGGTATAGTTTATTTGTTTCTTTATTTCATTGTTTTTCATTTCGTTTTTTAACTGTTTTGCTTATTTTTCAGTGCAATTGGTGGAGAAATTGAGCTGTTTCGATTGATCGGCATTTGAATATATATATATATATATATATATATATATATATATATATATATATATATATATATATATATATATATATATATATATATATATATATATATATATATATATATATATATATATATATATATATATATATATATATATGTCGTACCTAGTAGCCAGAACTCACTTCTCAGCCTACTATTCAAGGCCCAATTTGCCTAATAAGCCAAGTTTTCCTGAATTAATATATTTACTATAATTTTTTTCTTATGAAATGATAAAGCAACCCTTTTCTCTATGTATGAGGTCAATTTTTTTTTATTGGAGTTAAAATTAACGTAGATATATGACCGAACCAAACCAACCCTACCTAACCTAACCTAACCTATATTTATAGGTAAGGTTAGGTTAGGTAGCCAAAAAAAGCTAGGTTAGGTTAGGTTAGGTAGGTTAGGTAGACGAAAAAACATTAATTCATGAAAACTTGGCTTATTAGGCAAATCGGGCCTTGAATAGTAGGCTGAGAAGTGCGTTCTGGCTATTAGGTACGACATATATATATATATATATATATATATATATATATATATATATATATATGTCGTACCTAGTAGCCAGAACTCACTTCTCAGCCTACCATTCAAGGCCCGATTTGCCTAATAAGCCAAGTTTTCCTGAATTAATATATTTACCATAATTTTTTTTCTTATGAAATGATAAAGCAACCCTTTTCTCTATGTATGAGGTCAATTTTTTTTATTGGAGTTAAAATGAACGTAGATATATGACCGAACCTAACCAACCCTACCTAACCTAACCTAACCTATATTTATAGGTAAGGTTAGGTTAGGTAGCCAAAAAAAGCTAGGTTAGGTTAGGTTAGGTTGGTTAGGTAGACGAAAAAACATTAATTCATGAAAACCTGGCTTATTAGGCAAATCGGGCCTTGAATAGTAGGCTGAGAAGTGCGTTCTGGCTATTAGGTACGACATATATATATATATATATATATATATATATATATATATATATATATGTCGTACCTAGTAGCCAGAACGCACTTCTCAGCCTACTATGCAAGGCCCGATTTGCCTAATAAGCCAAGTTTTCATGAATTAATGGTTTTTCGACTACCTAACCTACCTAACCTAACCTAACTTAACTTTTTCGGCTACCTAACCTAACCTAACCTATAAAGATAGGTTAGGTTAGGTTAGGTAGGGTTGGTTAGGTTCGGTCATATATCTACGTTAATTTTAAATCCAATAAAAAAAAATTGACCTCATACATAATGAAATGGGTAGCTTTATCATTTCATAAGAAAAAAATTAGAAAAAATATATTAATTCAGGAAAACTTGGCTTATTAGGCAAATCGGGCCTTGCATAGTAGGCTGAGAAGTGGGTTTTGGCTATTAGGTACGACATATATATATATATATATATATATATATATATATATATATATATATATATATATATATATATATATATATATATGTCGTACCTAGTTGCCAGAACGCACTTCTCGGCCTACATATATATATATATATATATATATATATATATATATATATATATATATATATATATATATATATATATATATATATATATATATTTTATTAAATATGACCGAAAAAGTAAGATTAATAATTCTAACACGAATTTTCTCAATCTTTCGTACATTATGCTTCACTGTTGGAGGTAAATCAAAAATCACTTCTCCAAAATTCATTTTTATTTCTAGTCTGACGCGACACGGGCGCGTTTCGTAAAACTTATTACATTTTCAAAGACTTCACAAATACACAACTGATTAGAACTTGCGTTTCCCTGTTTTTATATCTACATTTGAGTGAGGTGGGAAGGGTGATGTGGCATTACATTTGAGTAAGGTGGGAAGGATGATGTGGCATTAGAGGATATTAATAGGGTATTAAAAGTATCAACACAAGACAGAACACGAAACAATGGATATTGAATAGAAGTGTTTGTAGAAAGCCTATTGGTCCATATTTCTTGATGCTTCTATATTGGAGCGGAGTCTTGAGGTGGGTAGAATATAGTTGTGCAATAATTGGCTGTTGATTGCTGGTGTTGACTTCTTGATGTGTAGTGCCTCGCAAACGTCGAGCCGCCTGCTATCGCTGTATCTATCGATGATTTCTGTGTTGTTTACTAGGATTTCTCTGGCGATGGTTTGGTTATGGGAAGAGATTATATGTTCCTTAATGGAGCCCTGTTGTTTATGCATCGTTAAACGCCTAGAAAGAGATGTTGTTGTCTTGCCTATATACTGGGTTTTTTGGAGCTTACAGTCCCCAAGTGGGCATTTGAAGGCATAGACGACGTTAGTCTCTTTTAAAGCGTTCTGTTTCGTGTCTGGAGAGTTTCTCATGAGTAGGCTGGCCGTTTTTCTGGTTTTATAGTAAATCGTCAGTTGTATCCTCTGATTTTTGTCTGTAGGGATAACGTTTCTATTAACAATATCTTTCAGGACCCTTTCCTCTGTTTTATGAGCTGTGGAAAAGAAGTTCCTGTAAAATAGTCTAATAGGGGGTATAGGTGTTGTGTTAGTTGTCTCTTCGGAGGTTGCATGGCTTTTCACTTTCCTTCTTATGATGTCTTCGATGAAACCATTGGAGAAGCCGTTATTGACTAGAACCTGCCTTACCCTACAGAGTTCTTCGTCGACTTGCTTCCATTCTGAGCTGTGGCTGAGAGCACGGTCGACGTATGCGTTAACAACACTCCTCTTGTACCTGTCAGGGCAGTCGCTGTTGGCATTTAGGCACATTCCTATGTTTGTTTCCTTTGTGTAGACTGCAGTGTGGAAACCTCCGCCCTTTTCCATGACTGTTACATCTAGAAAAGGCAGCTTCCCATCCTTTTCCGTCTCGTAAGTGAAACGCAGCACGGAACTCTGCTCAAATGCCTCCTTCAGCTCCTGCAGATGTCTGACATCAGGTACCTGTGTAAAAATGTCGTCAACATACCTGCAGTATATGGCCGGTTTCAAGTTCATGTCGACTAAGACTTTTTGCTCGATGGTACCCATGTAGAAGTTTGCAAACAGGACACCTAGGGGAGAACCCATAGCGACCCCATCCACTTGCTTATACATGTGCCCATCCGGGCTCAAGAAGGGTGCCTCTTTAGTACAAGCTTGGAGTAGTTTCCTCAGAATACTTTCTGGCATGTCAAGAGGAGTACAGGCTGGATCACGATACACTCTGTCGGCTATCATTCCGATTGTCTCGTCCACAGGTACGTTGGTAAACAGCGATTCTACGTCCAACGAGGCTCTTATCCCTGTGGCCCGCAGTAAGTCTCCAAAGGAATTTGTGGACTTACTGCGGGGCGCACGGGCCACAGGGATAAGAGCCTCGTTGGACGTAGAATCGCTGTTTACCAACGTACCTGTGGACGAGACAATCGGAATGATAGCCGACAGAGTGTATCGTGATCCAGCCTGTACTCCTCTTGACATGCCAGAAAGTATTCTGAGGAAACTACTCCAAGCTTGTACTAAAGAGGCACCCTTCTTGAGCCCGGATGGGCACATGTATAAGCAAGTGGATGGGGTCGCTATGGGTTCTCCCCTAGGTGTCCTGTTTGCAAACTTCTACATGGGTACCATCGAGCAAAAAGTCTTAGTCGACATGAACTTGAAACCGGCCATATACTGCAGGTATGTTGACGACATTTTTACACAGGTACTTGATGTCAGACATCTGCAGGAGCTGAAGGAGGCATTTGAGCAGAGTTCCGTGCTGCGTTTCACTTACGAGACGGAAAAGGATGGGAAGCTGCCTTTTCTAGATGTAACAGTCATGGAAAAGGGCGGAGGTTTCCACACTGCAGTCTACACAAAGGAAACAAACATAGGAATGTGCCTAAATGCCAACAGCGACTGCCCTGACAGGTACAAGAGGAGTGTTGTTAACGCATACGTCGACCGTGCTCTCAGCCACAGCTCAGAATGGAAGCAAGTCGACGAAGAACTCTGTAGGGTAAGGCAGGTTCTAGTCAATAACGGCTTCTCCAATGGTTTCATCGAAGACATCATAAGAAGGAAAGTGAAAAGCCATGCAACCTCCGAAGAGACAACTAACACAACACCTATACCCCCTATTAGACTATTTTACAGGAACTTCTTTTCCACAGCTCATAAAACAGAGGAAAGGGTCCTGAAAGATATTGTTAATAGAAACGTTATCCCTACAGACAAAAATCAGAGGATACAACTGACGATTTACTATAAAACCAGAAAAACGGCCAGCCTACTCATGAGAAACTCTCCAGACACGAAACAGAACGCTTTAAAAGAGACTAACGTCGTCTATGCCTTCAAATGCCCACTTGGGGACTGTAAGCTCCAAAAAAACCAGTATATAGGCAAGACAACAACATCTCTTTCTAGGCGTTTAACGATGCATAAACAACAGGGCTCCATTAAGGAACATATAATCTCTTCCCATAACCAAACCATCGCCAGAGAAATCCTAGTAAACAACACAGAAATCATCGATAGATACAGCGATAGCAGGCGGCTCGACGTTTGCGAGGCACTACACATCAAGAAGTCAACACCAGCAATCAACAGCCAATTATTGCACAACTATATTCTACCCACCTCAAGACTCCGCTCCAATATAGAAGCATCAAGAAATATGGACCAATAGGCTTTCTACAAACACTTCTATTCAATATCCATTGTTTCGTGTTCTGTCTTGTGTTGATACTTTTAATACCCTATTAATATCCTCTAATGCCACATCATCCTTCCCACCTTACTCAAATGTAATGCCACATCACCCTTCCCACCTCACTCAAATGTAGATATAAAATCAGGGAAACGCAAGTTCTAATCAGTTGTGTATTTGTGAAGTCTTTGAAAATGTAATAAGTTTTACGAAACGCGCCCGTGTCGCGTCAGACTAGAAATAAAAATGAATTTTGGAGAAGTGATTTTTGATTTACCTCCAACAGTGAAGCATAATGTACGAAAGATTGAGAAAATTCGTGTTAGAATTATTAATCTTACTTTTTCGGTCATATTTAATAAAATATGTCTACAGGAAAGACTGCTACCAAAATATACTAATATATATATATATATATATATATATATATAATATATATATATATATATATATATATATATATATATATATATATATATATATATATATATATATATATATATATATATATATATATATATATATATATATATATATATATATATACAGTGGAACCTCTATTAACGAGTTTAATCCGTTCTGGCACCGAGCTCGTTACCTGGAAATCTCGTCTTAAGAAACAAATTTCCCCATTTAAAATAAAGGAAATAAATTTAATCCATTCCACTCCCAAAAACATCCATACTTGTATGACTTTTTTTTATGTAAATATAATACTGCACATGTAAATATAAATATTTTGTTGTAGTGCTTTAATATTTACTTTACCTTATAAAGAGTAGTTGCTGGCTGGAGGGAGACGATGGGGAGATGGGAAGGAGAAGAGGGGTTATGGTGTGGAAGGAGAATCCACCTCTGAGTCAGGCGGACTCTCTCTTCTTGGGAATTTCACCCAAATTTCATTTCAAATGTCACACAAGGATGCGTTAGACCAGCACCAAATAAAAAACTACGTCGATTACACTCGTGTCAACAATATAAAAGTCTTACCACGAAGCTACAATACAATGCCGTTTTCTCAAATAGGCAATGTGGTTATTAAAGAAAACGGAAATTTCATGGCAAACATGTATACAATCCCCAAGACGATCGGATAAGAATTGGATTTTATAGAAATATTTGCTCAAATAACGCTTGAGCGCGGTGTTTGGGTGCATTCAAGAGAAAAAAGTGTGTCACGTTCAAGCGACATATACCTGCGAAAGTGATAACACTTTCATAAAGTGTTATCACAAAGTGATAAATTAATTAACCATTTTCACACACCGGGTTGTCACTGCTTTATCAGGGCAGCTTTTCCAAGAATGCGTTCACCTTTTCAAACATTCCAAACACTTCCCTGAATTCAGTGGAAGAGGCAGCATCCTCCCTTACCTCCTCATTCCCTTACTAATGGTGTAAATTGTTGATGAGACCTGCCATACTCCCTTGTGAGATCAGTCACACAGACACCACACTCATGCTTTGCTATAATTTCCTTCTTCAAATCCACAGTAATTGTGTGTTCTTCCTCTTGACAACACTATCTTTAGCAAGCAGCTTCTTTGGAGACATCATGTGTTACAAATTGTAGTCGCAAAACCACTAAAAACCCAAAGAAAAGCTCAAATAAATCCAGAAGGATGCTTGTCGTGTGCGATACAACAACAACACTGGCGTCCGAGGCGTCCGAGAATTTGCGAGAACCAGCGAGATGCTAGGAAACACCATGTGGTTTTGCTCATTAATAGAGGCGAGCTTGTCAATAGAGACAAATTTGCTGCGAGTGGCTTGCTCGTTACTGGAAAAACTCGTTAATAGAGCCACTCGTTAATCGAGGTTCCACTGTATATATATATATATATATATATATATATATATATATATATATATATATATATATATATATATATATATATATATATATATATATATATATATATATATATATATATATATATATATATATATATATATATATATATATATATATATATATATATATATATATATATATATATATATATATATATATATATATATATATATATATATATATATATATATATATATATATATATATATATATATATATATGTCGTACCTAGTAGCCAGAACGCACTTCTCAGCCTACTATGCAAGGCCCGATTTGCCTAATAAGCCAAGTTTTCATGAATTAATTGTTTTTCGGCTACCTAACCTACCAAACCTAACCTAACCTACCTTTTTGGGCTACCTAACCAAACCTAACCTATAAAGATAGGTTAGGTTAGGTTAGGTAGGGTTGGTTAGGTTCGGTCATATATCTACGTTAATTT